>NC_065510.1:27871570-28084387 GCF_006386435.1 Epinephelus moara | reverse complement strand
CCAAACACTTCTTCCCAGAATGTTTTTAATTTTGGGCATAACCAAAATATGTGGGTTTGGTTGCCAATGTGTGGGCCACAATTTCTCCAGCATTTATTTGAGTGTGTTGTGCCAAATTTGGCCACAATTTCAGGTGTCCGGAAGAACCTCATGATTACCTTCCATTTAAATTCCCTCCACACATTTGCATTAGTTACCAGATGTGCTTCAGTACATATTTCTTCCCACATATCTAGTGATATAGTTGAATTAGTCTCAATTTCCAATCTCTCTTTAACTTTTATTGTATTATTCGAATTCATATCTAGAAATATTTGATAACAATAGCTTATTAATTTCTTATCCCAATTCCTTGTTTGTACTTTTATCAATAGTTCTTCAATTAGTGTAGGCTTAACAACTTTGACCCATTCTTCGTAAACCCTTTTTCTAGATGCGTGTCACTAATAAAAGTGGAACATTTAGCAAACACAATTAAGTATCATGGTCTCCATCGTGCAGTGCGTTTACATGAACTTAAGTAACAGGTTACAGTCTGCATTCTTCAGTGAGATGATTTTAACATGTAGACTAGAAGCCTGGTAACTGTAATCAGGGGTAGAGTATTAGAGAAACCTGAATTCCCTAGTTAGTTTTCACCTGTATACATCTGCCATGTATACGTGTAACCGGGTTTCTAATCTGCTTTTTTCAAGTACATCTGTACATGAAAAGCAGGGAAAGTAATGGTTGAGGGATGGATGAAAGGAGAGATCATTACACATAGTGATGTATTCTGTTCTTTGAAGTAACTCCATTTAAATCCTCTAGAAGTCTACATTAAAGCTGTTTGCCTCTCACTGCACTGTCAGTGTACTACACTAACAACTTTTTAATGTCACTTGTGTCATCTTTCACTCACTACCAGAAAACTCACCATTCTGTGGAGATTGACTCTGAAGTTCATATTGTCATCATGAAGAAAGGCATCAGCGTACTGGTCCTATCACACACACAGAGGAGAAGTCAGAACAAAGTCAATCTTTGGAGGGTGCAAATGCTGCAGCAGCATGGCTGCTCCTACCTCTGCTATGCAGGTGAGGATGATTAGGCACAGTCTGGCACTGTTGAGTCGATGCTCATCTGCAAACACACAAGTATGAGAATCTTAACAGGTGAGAAGAAAACAGAGGACTTTGGGAGTGACTGAAACAAATGAATGTTATAAAGTGTGATAACAACTGTGGTTTTGCAGAGAACAGCATTTATTTGTCACTGCTGTCTCAGACAATTACACGAGGACACATCAGGACAGAGGTGGAGCAAAAAAAGTTAAAGAATGAAGAATTACAGGACGGTAGAGTGACAGAGACAAAGGGGAGGAGGCATAAAGGTCTCTGTTTACCTTTAGTATCCTGCATTACAATGGAGGCGTACTTGAGGAAGGTGATGAGAAGGTTGCTGGTCTGCAGGTTGGGATCCAGAGGCAATTCTGGGTTGTTCATCACTACACAGCACACATACAAATAAAACTCAATCAAACATTATCACAGCAGATAAAACTCTAACCAATATTGTCTCTAATTATTATGGACAAGGATGAAATACTGTATATATAAACTAAACAGACAGAAAGACCATAATTATGATGACTCAAACTTTAAAGTCACAAAACTGTGCAATCAGTTCCAAGTGAGTCGTTCCATAAATAATGACGTCCCAAAAACCAGAGTCTGAACTCAAAGACTACTGTCTAAAAACGGGAATAACAAAACCCTTGTTTGGGCAGGCTGAGTGCCCATTCAGGCACATAACAGCCATTACAGAAAGTGATGTATTTGTCTCATTACTGTAGCTACTGTAGCCTGCGTTGTGTAGGCAAGCTTCTGTATCCATTTAAAAAATCTCTGCTCTGTGAAACATACAGCTTGTTTCATGGATAAATGATGAGTCAGTCATTTCTATCGCACTCTGTTTCCTTCCTCCTCAGATCACAGCAGGGGCCAAAGGAAGATTTCACACTGTCAAGAAAGATATCATCACAGGGGCTGTACTGTGGAAGGAAAAGGTGTATTCCTGACATGTGATTCCCAGCACGTGTGTGCAACTGTTTCTAACCCTCTTAGTGGTGAAGCTCCCATGACATGGCACACTGCATGTGAAACATTCATCCGTATTTGAAGCTGGAGGTTAATATTTCATACATAAAATGGCTCTTAGGTTTACAGCAATGGAAGGTAGCCAGAGATGGAGGCATACACCTTTTAACAGTTACAGCGTGTGTAGCAAGCTAAATGACCTGCATCTGAATGTGCTGGCAATAGCATTCATTTTCCATAAAACCTGAAGTGACAGCCATGCACGGAAGTTCAAAAGATAAAAATAAGTATGTGAGGTGTTGTGATAATCTGATTATTAAGATGCAATAATGCAACATTAGATGTGTCGTTCACTGTGTGTGAGCACCGCTCTTCTATCAGATCACCTTAAAAGTCTATTAAATATTTGAAAAGGCTGCTGGTGTGGGTGCATGTGTGTCTGTTCAAGGCAGTGAGTGAGTGAGAGTTTTTAAAAATGTATGTAAAAACACTGTCACGATTAAATGGAGGCAAAGAAGCAGAGACCTGTGATGCCAAAAAGCTTTAGAAATCCTTCGCTCCATTTTCTGCCCCTTTCAGTATTTTGATGGACTTAACATTTTCAGTTTAGTCCAATTCTGTTTAAAGGTAAAGCTGCGGTATAAGGCATATATGTAAAGGCTACGAACTGACAAGACGAAGTTAAAGCTGTTCTTCACTTTAAGCTCTAGTGTCCTTGAGGCTTGGGCGGTAGCACGGTATTACAGTATAACAGGGTGTTTGAACTCCTGATGGTATGACCCTCAATACTGTCGAAAATATAGACGTTCCTCTTTCTATTAAACTGATACAGAGCTGCTGTGTTAAGTTGATGTAGTGCACAGCACGTGCCATCAGAGGTCAGTCTCCATCGATGGAAAAGGCAGCTGAGCTGAGAAAGATGGTGACTGCAAGTGGTGGGGATAATGTGACAGGACTAGAAAAAGCCAGGCAGCAATGGCAGAGAGAGATGGTAGGGAAAAACGGCATGTAAAGCCAGCGTGTTTTATATTTTCGTCCAAATCAGAGTTGTTGGAACAGTGATTAACCAAGAGGGTTTTGGTGAGTTTTCTTTTGTTTCTGTCAAGTGTGAATAAAAAGTGTTTTATGATGAGTTAGCAGGGCAATATTTATATATAATATTATATATAATAATAATAATATTTATAATATTTTCAATATTTATTCATATATTAGCTAGTCTTAGTTTGGTGAAAGAGAAAAACTTGCATTCAGGAGGTGTACATTTGCAATTTTCTGTTTAATAGCAACAGCACGGTTTGAGGTTGCTACACTTTAAAAGCCAAGAGAGATTGTGAACATAGCAACGTAACAGACTTGCTGCTCTGGGGGGTGGTAGGGGGGTGTTTACACCAACACTATTAGTACTGTATATACTCGTGAATTGTCAGGAGGGTATGAAAATATAGATACCACCCAAGCTGAGAGTCCTTCAGCTAGACAGCACTATAGCTGAACAGTGAAGCCAGTATTTGAGGTTATAAAATGCAGTTTCCATGATGACCACTAGACTGTGCCTCTAAAAAACAAAGCACTAACAGACTTCTGAAGCCAATGGGAAATAACCCTTGTTTCTTTCCAAAATAAAAGTTAGAGTTTCACGACTAATTGAATTTGACTGCTACTTTGCCTAAACCCACTCTTCTACTCTTCCAGGTGAAACACAGTTACCATTACCCCCCTGCGATCTGCAATTTCACATGTCACTGCTTTCTAGCGTCACCTCAGATCCTCCCTGCTGCAGATAATGTGGCTACAAAAACTGACATGAAGTCAGTGAGAGGTAAACCCTAATATACACTTGAGATATTTCCTTTAGAAATCAATGGGTTTATGTGACAGACACTACATTCAAGTTTTTGGCAGTATGTCTCCCCAAACAAAAATATTACAAAGTGTTTGACTTACTGTCTAAGGAGGGCGGTGTTGTGCCAAGTGGTGTTGTAGGTGTGGTTGGAGTAGGGGTGACAGGTGTGGTTGCAATGTCCATCTCAGGGTGGCTCTGTTGATAGACCAAAAACACATGTTAAATGTCATTAATAGCGAAAAGATGTCACTTGAGTCCCATAATGTACCGAGAAATGCAACAGTGCAGACTGGGCAGGAAATTCATATAAGAACTCAGAGCAAGGAACATGATGCCATTTAGTGGAGACTGGAGGATGGGTGTTTACTTCTGACAGGGAAAAACATTTCCACAAAATGGTTCACTAATTATGCCTGCTAATTTATGAGATTTATACTTAATTACAGCATAGCAAAAAGCAGCACAGTGACTTAATGGCCTCAGATGGAAGTTAGTGGCTGCTGCTCTAATTGCATCTGACCAACCCTCGCCATTCAGTTTGTTACTTATGATGGCTCAACGCTGAATTTGCGTGTTCCCGCAGGGAATAATAAAGTGCAAGAAACAAAGTCAAATGAATAATGGCAGAAAGACGATTTTCACATCTCATGCACCTTTTAGAAAAATGTACTAATAGCAGTGTAACATCACTGTATCTCGACATTTCCTGCTGACGTATGAGATCTACATATAAAATAATGCAATAAACAGTCTGAAAGGAAAAAACGTCCGTCTCCTCCTCTATTCTATCCACTATCTTCTAGTTTTGTACGTCATTAGATGCCAAATCACATCACAGAAGCCAAGCCCGACAGGAGATTAGAAGACAAAGAAACAGAAAAGATTATTTTCCAGCAAAAGTAGAGTGAAAAAAACAAAGGCAACTGAGGATTTAATGAATACAAAAGCTTGGAGAAATGTGTTTAAGGCCAACAATAAAGTTTGCCAAATATTACAGAACTCCTGACTTGATAAAATCCTCTTCAGAGTGTTTGTATCTTAATTCATAACTCAACCCATTGTGGTTTTGAAACTATGCAGGCTCTTAAAAAGTCATCTCTTTCATTGCTGGAACAACCACAAATCTCTCCTGAGCAAAAAATCAATTCTCTTTAAATTTTTAATAACATCGAAATACAGGTGAGCACACGTGTACACTATGTGAAGAAGTAATGAACCTTACCTGTGCTAATACAGTGATGAAGTTGCGGTTAAGGTGCACAGCCTCATAAAGTGCCAGCAGAATTGCCTCATTTGTCCTTAAAAAGAAAGGAAAGTTAGGTCAGCTTTGACTTTCATGAAGTAAAATCTCCACATCTTCAAATAAAAACAAACTGGACAGAAAAGATGCTCCAGGCTTTGATTCACTGGAGCTCAAAAAACAAGTGGAGGGGCAGTCTGCTGTTTAAAGTTTATGAACAAACGCATCAGAGGGTCACTTTTTTAATTTTCTGTGTCATTAAGTTCTGCACAATATGTTCGACTACACATACATCATTTTCCAAATTTCTTTACATTCAATTTTAATTTTGATGAATGAGTTGACATTACGGATGTAAAACAACAGGACCAGGGCAGTAATTAACAGGCGACTCTTAAGTGAAAACAACAGTTACAAAAAGTCTACACTGTGTGAGAGTCTGACCTGTCCCTCCTGAAAAGGGAACACCACCTAAATTAAGAATTCCAATATGTTATCTCAATGGCCTTGGAAAGTTCAATCAATATTTGTGAACATGATCTGGTCTCTCTCAAAGCCAGGGAACAGAGGAGTCTCAAACTTGTGATGTCATAGGAAATAAAGTCTGGAGCTGCTCCACAGACAATAAATGAGAGACTGATTTTGTGGACCCGCCGAATATTTGTTTTCTTTTTTATACCCAAATGAGCTTCATTCTATTGTAGCATTCTCAGCTGTGCAGCCATACACTCAGAACATTCCCCTGTATGCTCTCTGTGTTGTCTATACCATCTTTCACTATTCATTGTCTATGGAACAGCTCCAGACATTATACCCTATGACATCACAGCTTTGTGTTTTCGCACGTTTTTGGATTTGAGAGTGAATTGTTAATGTTAACTAATATTTTTGGACTGTCTTAGACCATAGGAATAACATGTATGAATTTTGAAAATGGATGTAGTTCCGCTTTATCAACTTTTCATATTTTTTATTCCTGCCACATATAGTCATGATCAACATGTGTAAATGTTGCCCCCAACAAATAAAGAACTTGTGTCTTGAGCCAATCAAATTTGAGGCTGTCTATGCAGCAGAAAGACACAAATACGTCTGAAATTGTTGCTATATGACCAGAGAAAACAGAGAAAAAGGGCCGTGGCATTCGTATTTGTTCAAGAGGTAGAAAACTTACAACTACTACCAGAATGCACTGCCCTGCCACAGAACCATAAATGCTCCCATTGGTGGGCAATGTAATGTAGCTTTGTCCATTTTGACACAGAAAATGATATGGCTGCTGACTGGTAAAAACAAGTTGAACAGTAAGTAAATATGTAAAGTATGTTTCTGAAACCATTATAGGTGTGAAAAAGGCAACACAGTAAAAGAATCTTGGTTCATATAAAGTCAGCACTGCTTAGTTTTACCGTTTGATCCCAGTGTTATTACAATACAGGAGACAGTATGGCTCTGACTTATTCCTGTCAAAAGAATTCTCATATCCAGCCAAACAGTGCACTAAAATATGTTTCTGGAGACATTTTAGGTGAGAAATAGGCAATACAGTAACAGAGTCTTGGTTTATATTTGATCAGCACTGCCTAGTTTTACAGTTTGATCAAAGTTTGGTCTGCCTTTGAGACAGAAAGAGAGAAATGGAGAAACATCCCCCTGCAGAGCGGGAGAGCCACCGTTTTAGATGTGCCCATGTGCGAGTACCAGAGTCTCAGTTGTATGTTGTACAGAGAGATGGCTAAATACATATTTTAGATCGTTGTAAAAAAATAACCTTGCGTTCACAATTGCTTGTTTGAAGCAGAAATAGAAAACTTCTACTACCTAGTGCACTGGCGCACTAGCTCGCTAGCTAACACTGTCTCCTCATCAGCTTCTTAATCCAATAGAGAATATAGCAACTTTCACCACAGTTCGTTTTAGGAGGACCACTCCAAGGTGGACACGAGGACACTTGTTTCTGGCTGCTAGCATTAGCTAGCTGAAAATGACTGACAGGTACCCCACCCTCTCGAGACCACGCATGCGCACGTCTACAATGGTGGCTCTCTGGCTCTGTAGGGGGATGATATTGGAGAAAGGGGCGGCTCTCTCTCGAAAATGTAACATCCAATAGTTTGAGCTGGGAGATAAGCAGGGAGAGCTGGGTGCTGGTAAGATGGAGGGAAGTTTACCATAGTTCATTTACACATTCCACCCACACTGTTATGACACAAAGCTGGCTGAAAACCGGCAAAGTATCCCTTTAGAAATTCTTGAAAAACATGATTAACTTTAGAGTGAAACAGAGGACAAGCCAAAAACACTGCAGCTGTAATGGATCCTCTCATTGAAGGCACAGAGAACAATGCATGACTGATGGAGAAGAACTTCAATTACTTTGCACTTACTGTACAGAGAGTTTCTCATCCGCGTCAGCTATGAACATGCTGCCCACCTGTGGACAGAAGCAGAATCAAGCAATCACATACACTGTGGGAAAGAACAGCTGCCCCAGTCAGGAGCTGCACATCAAACTCTTTGTACACCAAATATATGCTGATGGAAGAAATAAAAATATATTCAAAATAGATCTACTGTGAAGTAAGAATAAAATCCTACCATACTGGTGAGGGTAGAGAAGAACCCGCCCTGGTTCTCCTCCTCTTTGTCTTTGTACTGCCTAAAAATCAAAAAGAAGGACAAAGACGGAAAGAAGTGACTAAAGGAAGTGGAGAAAGTGACAAATAAATTGAAGTCCGGTAGGACTGCACAGCAGCAGAGGCAGAGATATATGTTCTCACTCAAACATAGCACTTGTAACCTAACACACATTCACCTAACATCTCCTTCCACTCCCTGCAACGCATTATCTAAGGGACACTCGCTGTATACACAAAAACAATGAACTGTATGGAGCCACCATCCATCACTTTGATTTGTCTGTCGACGCACGCAGGCGGACGAGACCTCCTTCACAAACAGCATTTTAATTCCCAAACCTTGACTCATCCAAAAAACATTACCGGCTGCCAAAGAAAACTGTCAGATATAAATAACTAAAAGTATAAAGGGCCCTTTTTTTCCAGGAGAATAGAAATAGCACATTTGCGGGAGACATCAAACTAAAGTGATGACGCCAGTGGCCTCAGCACATCGTGAACTGCATCATTAAAAACACGTTTTCGACACGCGGACATTTTTAGATCTCACCTGTTATATTCTGTCAGAGCCTGGTGGACGACCATACCCATTCCCTGGAAGAAAAGAACATCCAGTGTGTCAGTAAAACCTTTGATGATCTGCTTGACGTGAAGGCCTACATCACACTGGCTATGTATTATTCTGGCGTTAAAAAGAGACAGGAAGTAAACAACATACTTACATCTAGTGTTGGCTCATCGTCCACAATGGAGAGCTTCACAATGTATGGATTCACAGACTGACAAACAGAGAGAATTAGTGAAGTTAGAGGCAGTTTGTCAAATACTTGACAAAAAAAGTTAATACTTCATGACCCTTAAAAGGAAAGTTCTCTTTTCAGTTTTTCCCCGAGCTCAAGGGGGTCATCTACAGATGTGAACATGCATGCATGGAGATCAGCTTTCTTGTAGACAAACAGGGAAGCACAGACCATGTGATCCTGGATCATAAAACAACTTTATTTTTATTAGTTGGATTATTAGCAGTATTTTTCATGTACCTAAAATGCAGACTGTTGCAGCACACTTCAGCCAAGTCTTCTGCATTTTACTAGACTTAATTCTCCTTGTGTCGCTGCCTGCTTTGCTGACATCACAGGGTGCATCCAAAAACCTCACTCCTCTTCCATTTATCCCCTCCCACGCCGCAACTCTTATCCTTCCAGGAAATAACTGGAGAGGGGAGTGAATTGGAAGTAATTTCAGAGAAAATGATTGCTTCTCTCTCATCTAAATGTAGGACAAGTGCGTCTTTGATACCTGACCTGATCGGGTCAAAGTTTTTATGTTCATCTGGTGCCAAATAGAGATGTCATGTTCAGCTTCAACAAATAAGCTTGTTGACGTGTTCATGGATGAATCAGTGGCTCAGACTACAGTGATTTTACCCATCTGTGCTTTGCAACATTCCCTTTGTGAAAATTAAAACAGAGCAATTAAATCTTACACTCTTATTATTCTCTCGTTTCCCTTGGGTGTGGTGCAACTCAGAATTAAAAGACTTCCAAGTGACAACACCTGTACTTAAAGGTTGGGCTGGTGTAAAAACATTCAAACTGGTTTGATATAACAACAGCAGACTGGAGCAGTGAACCAAATATGACTGTGTCGGACTTGGCTCAGCAGCCGCTCCCGAATGGACCATAATGACACTGTGGCCCAACAGCAAATGAGCGTCCAACTATCATCTAACATTGGAACTCTCTGTCCACACTGAATCCCTTAAATGTGCACTTCTGTGACATCCCCCCCCCCCCCCCCCCCCCCCAAAAAAGATGTGCGAGTAGCCTACTTGCCATCTTTCTATGTTTGTAACGTTACTTTTTTTTAAATCAAAAAACACGTTCTATGTTGTGATATTTACTGTAAATAACATTTCATACAGCCAACAGTAAGGACAGTAGGTTGTTATGCCACTGTGTTTTGGTTTTTGTCGTAAAATATGAAGGTGTCCGATAATGCCTTGTCCACTGCGGCGCTTTCAAAGCGAGCGACAGGAATAAATAGAAACAGAAACAGAGTCAAAAATGTTGCCATAATGGCACAGTTTTAGTTTTCTTGAGAGACTAACTCTCCTCGTCTCCTCTTGTCACCCCAAAAACACACATGACCTTTCTAGTAAACAAACACAATGTGAGCCACTCTGCCCCTACCACCTCTACTGAAATTTGATCTCCATGCAGCCATGCTCACGGCCTGTCAGGCTCCGTTAGTCAGTTTATAAAAAAACTTAATATGTTAATCACATTCTTATACAGCTGGTTATATTGCTATACAAGTTGGATTTAGCCCCATGATGATTAACATGATTCATGATTAACACAAGGTGCTGATGTAGGCTACTGTTGTAATTTTTCTTGTCCATTTGTATGAAGGATGCTCATACAAAATAGGTGCTGCTGGTTCAGCAATTTCCCTTGGGATGAAGGTCTACCTTATTTTATCTTTATCTCTTTATATTCATTTTCTTTAAAATCTTCACATCAATGAATAAGTTATGTGCCTCAAACTCACTGACACTGCTGCTTTGCTTTACTTTTACTGCTGTCATCTGATCCTGAGGGCGTTTTCATATCAGGTACGACTGATTCACACTGTGCCCGAGTACGACTGCCCATCCTCTCCACTCTCCCGCTGCTCAGGTTTGTTCTGTGCCCAAAACTCACATCATCATCTACGTGACATTTTTATTGTGCTGGAGGATGAGCAGCTACTGTCGGGTGTGGAGCTCTCTGCCTAACACCAGAGCTCAGACTCAGACACCAACTCTGGTGTTTATACCTGATGCGTACCATACTACATGATCCACACTCAAGACCATCTTTTCAAGTGGACTCGGGCATGGACTGGCATAGCAAGCCCGGGTAAGGTACACAGTGTTTACACTAATCAAACAAACTGGACTTTGGGGTCAAGCGTACTCAGACCAGGGCCTAGGTGAAACCCCCCTGAGTCAGCCTAATCATCATCCGTTACACACACAGCACAAGTTTTTCTCTCATCATCAGCGCTGATCACAGGTCTTTTAGGATCCATTCCGGTATTACATATAATGATAAACTGACCTGTAGACCCATGAAGACCTCTGCTGTGCATCCTCTACTAAAAGAGACTTATAGAGCTGCTTCTGTTGTATCCTCTACTGTTGGGACAGCAGCATCGATATCAGTTTCTGACTCGTGGCAGAAAGGAAACACAGTGGAGGACAAAAGGACTGATCTCTGGAGATTTGGGATGCACTTCCAGCATCTATTGAGTGACACCTTAAAAGATTTTATTAACCAGCTTATTAAAGCTTACTACAGCTCCCTGCTGCTCAAAAAGCTTTTCAAATCGACAAGTACAGATTCCTGTGAGTACATGTACACACCTCGTACTTCCTGTAGTTGACCAGCAGGGCCAGGAGGACCACAGCATCATAACCATGCTGCCCTCTACTGGACACATCGGACAAAATCTGAGGAGGGGAGCGAGGGAGAACACAGATTTGTTTGTGAAATAAAAATCCCTAAATTACAGTAGACATAGTTTTACTCTAATTACTTACCTGTAAAATGGCTTCGAAGATGCTGTTGATCATCACATATTCCAGGATGGTGTTCTGACTAATATTGTCCGTTACCTGTAAACACATTTTTCATATATTTGTGATGTTTAGACTGCAGGATGACTGTCACATTACAAGTCATCTTCATTGATATGTTTTGTCTCACCGTAACCAGACACAGCAGCAGCTTGAGACAAAGGCTCTTCAGACTCTCTGAGCCGTCTCCACAAAGAAGGCTGTCCAGTCTCTCCATCAGGTCCTACAGGAAAAAAACAAACACAGGATAAATATAAATCATTTCTTTCACTCCTTTTTGTCCCCCTCTCAATGTACTTTCAACACACCTTCATCCTTTGCTCAGCCTTGTCAAAGCCCATGAGCATGTTGATGATGTCAAAGCCAGACGCAGACTTGTTCTTCTGGTGGACCCCACGGAAAAGTGCACAGAGTGTCTGTGGGGAGAGGCAGAGGCACGTAAACACACACAAAAAAAAAATCATCTTTTTAAATGGCGACACAAAACTGAATCCAGGAATCTGACAAACCAGATTACAGTAACAGGATTATCAGCATACTTCAGGTGCTGATAATCAGGTCCTTCTGAGCTTTTGGTTTGGTTTGGTTAAGTTCAGTTTGGGACAAATTAAAATGGTTATTTTTCCTTTTCTATTGTGAAAATTTGTTGACGGTAACAATAAAACTTTTCCCTACCATCACCATTTTTCATTACCCCCCTGTTAGGGTACCCAGCACACAGATCTGGTACTAAAAGGTGGAGCTGGACACACTGCAGTCCGTTGACTGGTCAACAGAGAAGCGTCACCATTGCTTCGGCGTAAGGTGCGGCTGGTTTCGAAGCTCATGTAGCCAATGTTCATACCGTGGCAGGTGTTTGACACATTACTTATCTATAACTATAAAATGAAAGGATGCTTTGCTGCCTCTAGCAGCAGCTATAGACTGACAAAAAATAATTTAAATCACCCTGCTGTTCAAAGGCTACTGTCAGCAGCTACTAGCAACTTTTAAGGTGGAATAGTCAGTGCATTATGACTTAAATCAATGATGATTTGTTGTTACTGCCACTCTTGAATTACATATACTTAGGCGATAATTGGATCTCAAAGTGTTTAAAAAATGTTGAAGAATTTCAACTGACTTATTTGAACCGCAAAATCTATTTCTTCACTTCGACAAAAAACATGGCAGAGCATTGTTCCAGTGGCTACGGCAGCACTACACCTCTGCTCTTTCTCAATAAGGGCTCAGTGTACAAACCCGCTGTTGTTAAATATCCCATCCGAACGGACTCTCACTCCAGCCTGTTCTTTTTTGTTTTCAAAATGTAAGCGTGCCAAACCTGTTCTGTGGACAATGAACAAGGTGCAGACGTTTCTCTGCATCACTGGAGAAGAGGAAATAAAGCAAGAACTGAGCAGGGCAGTGAGTAACAACAACCCCACCTTCATTTAAGAGTACTGTCTGCAGTGGAAATGCTAAACTGATCTAGGGTCTGGGGTACACTTTCTGTTCTAAAGGTACTATACCGAAAGTTTTGGTACACATGCGGTGTTAGTTACCTGCAGGGCATTGACGACTTTAATCTGGTGCTCCTCTCCCAGAGCCTGAACACAGTGGTGGAACAGAGAGTTGATGTTGTCCTGGATCCGCTGAACTTCCTCCCCATCTACACTCTCCAACTTGGACTCCAGGTACTCTAGGTTCACCTGAAACATAATAGGACAGAAATAAAACAAAAAACACTGAGTGAGGAAAACATTATTTGGAGTGAATAGAAAAGGAAGGATGGTAAACATGCATTGGAGTGGAGGATGATTAGGACATTATTAGGGAGTATTTGATTGACAGTTTAACAATACCCTTTTGTCAAAACAGCATCATCTTAGCCAATTAGAAACGTGGTGAAGGAGAGCAGCTTCACATGCAAATTAAACCACTGGATGACTTTCACAGTCCTATGCTGTGGACTAATCTGTGCAGTACTTGTTTGTACTGTATCTGATTTATGCACATCACTACTTCCTCTTTTTCTCTACATATGGTGTGTGCTGTCTTCAGCCACAAAATTTGTCACGATTATGAGGCTGAATGTGACCACAGACATCAGTGTCATTTTTCTGTACATGTTGCCAAGATGTCTCCATCTGGAGTTTTTAAAAAGCTGGACTTCTAGTACTTACAGGTTCTGCATGTATTATCAAGAACACTCACATTTTCTGCACATAGGTAGCCCCCTCCCTTTAACGAATTAACAGATTTATGCACATATAAATACAATAATGTCAGTTTTTCTTTGCATTGCAGGCTGCACACATTTTTCATTACTTCAACAGTTTTTGGCAGACTTTATTTTGAAGAGTATTACTGATATTATCCATATGTTTCAGTTAGTGTTACTGCTACCACTGCTGAAACATCATAATAATACACTGAGAGTTCTTCTTTTATGTAGAACACATGTCAACAAGACGTTCTCTGTCAAGTATTTTTCTCTTTCACTTTACCTTCATGAGAAACAGCTCATCCCAGAAGCGGGGGTTGTTTTTGGCTGGGTCTTCTTTCTAAATCAAAGAAACAGACAAGACTTTGTTTACACTTGCACACAATTTTACTTGTCTTTACTTTCCATTGCCGACATTCCCCCATTGTGATACTCACTCCGAAAATCTCATCATACATCAGCACCACCTTCTCTTTCAAGGGTTTCTTAGAGGACGACGTCCTCCTCAGCAGCCCTGCCTTCTTCTCCACCTGAGACATGATTAAGTCTGAGGAAAGAGATGCAATAGGCTCAATGAGGATGCACATGAATGATGAAAAGAAATGACATAAATTACCTTGACTTCCTATGGATAAGGATAAGGTGAGCAATATATATTTATGTTACACTCAACAACAATGTGTTTGTTAGTCTGACGTTTAGTCATTTCCAACTACCCCAGCCTGTGTGTGGCTCACAGCCCCAAGCCCAGGGTTGAGCATTATGGAGAAAATCAAATACTACAATATTTACAACCAAACCCCTTGATATTGACATTGCAGTGATTTTACAGGGTTTACTATTGGTGCTTTTTTCAAAATATTTACACAATGAGATTTTTTTTATATGTTTTACTTTATTTTCAGATTTTAACACAAACAACACAAATAAAAGTACAAGTCAATAAAAGTACAAAAACAAAAGAAGAAGAAAAAAAAGCTCTTATAGGTAGCATGATCAGCAAGAAGTTCAGCACCAGCTACAGAATGATGTATGTATATGCATATAGTACGAGTAAGATTACAGAGCTGAGGGACGCATTGTATCTAGCTGTCTCAGTGTGTTACAAGTTGGTGATTTCTGCCAACCAGGTCTTAAAAGAAGGCACACCCTCACATTTCCAAAGAGTTAAAATATTCCTTTTGGCCACAACCATGCCGAATTGTATTGTCATTTGTTGCAAGTGGGATATGGCTAATACACAATGAGATTTATGATGAATAATCATCAGTAATGTGGACATAATGACGAAATGGGTAAAAGCCAATAATATAACACCTCAAACAGTCTGGTAAGTTCAGAAAATTGCATCACTTTACTGTAATTCAGCCTTTAAAACTAGGAAAAGACAACACTCATGATACTAAAATATTGTCTCATATCCCTGTTATTGAAATTATATCAATATATTGCCCAGTCCTACACAAGCTAGTTGTTTCCTAATAAGACATACATCTTAAGAAACTGGCACAGATATATAGCTTTATATCTAAATAAGTAAATAGTAAATAGTGTAGTAAATAGTGTGTTTGACCAGAACTATTTTCAGTAAGGGATTTGGTTCACAACAGAGTCCTTTACAACACCATGTGGAGTTGACTGGAAGTTAACTACAGTGCCCATGTTCATCATTAAGAAGAAATATGTCAGCCAGCACAACAATGTGGCTCATTAATGTGTTTTTAGTAGTTTCTGGACAACAATGAAGGTCTATGAGACAAAGGAGTGAGACAAATAAGGCCTTGGCTGTGCAGGCAATACTTGTTAGTAGTATCAGTTCATTAATGCTTGCTTACTCATGATCACTACAGTCTCTCCAACCTCTTCTGTTTGCAGCAACAGATTGAAACTCCAGTCATGACTGCTCTCTGAGGGAATAACTCCTTAATTCATAACCTAATTTGCCAGGTCCCCAGAGGAAGACGTATCTAGCATTAATGACTGCTTTACTATTTTAATTTGCTCAGAGTGACAGATGAGCACTGTGCTTGGAAACAAGTCTAGTAACACACAACATGTATAGTAAAGTTAAACTGGCTAACAGATTTCAGTCACAGTGGCATACCGGTTTGTGTAAAGCTAGTTAACGTTACCTGCTGAACGTAAACATTTAACGCAGCACTTTCTCCTGTCATAAATAAAGTCTGGATAATTCAAGTACCGGTATTACGTTATCCAAGTAATTATCTGCTGGCATTTGCTCAAACTGATGGCACATGATAAAACAGCTAACCTGGGTAACTCAAGTGCAAGTTGGGATGGGCTGCTAGCTCGTTAGCTCATATTAGCTAACTCACCTATCGTCTGCTAACTGGGTTCGACTGGTTAACGGCTAACGGCGACGTCGTCACGTTAACTAACTGGTTTTGTATTGTTTCACAGTCACCACACGAGGAACACTAAGTTTATTAGAAGTTAGGTCACCAAGCGTAAATATACTAAACGGTTCAGTCTTCGCAGCTAATGCTAACGCTACCCACAGCTAGCTAATGTCTGTCAGACAAGGATCGTAACGTTTGTTTAGCGTTAGCTATTTAATTCACGGTGCGATTTTAACAACGTTGCTACGTTACATGAGCTAGGTAAGTATAGCTTAGTTGGCAGTGTGGTTTGTTCTTACCTCAATAAAAGTATTAAAATCTATGATGTGAATGTAGTTCATGAATCCTTGTGACAGCACTAGCCTCTGCTAGCATAATGCTATCAACAGCCTCTCACTGGTCCGCAGGGTCCTAGCGCCCCACGGATACCCCTTCTGTCAGGGTCATCCTCAGTGTTCACACCCTGTTAGTACAATAAGGAAAAGTATTTTACATTTGATCACTGGGGAACAGTAACATGTGTAATGTGATTATTTAGACGTCACATGCACAGACCAGTAAATTAATAAACAAATAAAAACATACTGCAAAGGCAACAGCTCAACCCTTCAGAGGAAAGAAGCATTTAAAGGGCTTGTTGCTGCAAATTGTTGACCAGCACTGAGGTCATTTTCCTAGACCATAAGAAGAGAGCCTGTATTTGTGTTACCAGCGTTACCAAATGAAAAAAATAATGAAAAACATAGCCTTCTAGATGACACACCTATACCTTTACACCTATACCTTATTTTTTTCACATATACCACAGGGAAAAAAAGAAATCAATCTCTTATCTACAATAATTTATTTTATATGTTGAGAAATTAAATCTCTGTAATGAAAATAATTTACACTTGCTTTTAACACAGAAACACACACACAGGTGCCCACAACAAACATGCATGTCTCCATACTGAAGGGCAGTGTAAATTGAAATATATCAATATAAACTTAAATATGTTATACTGGGATGATTATTGTTTCTACTCTGTTGAAAGCGTTTCATTCAGTGCATCACTGTGTCTCCTTTGACAGTCTGAGCATCAGAACTTCTGCGTTTCATTGTTAAAGGAGGGTGTACATCTATATTGCATCTGCATCATCATGGAAAAACAGACCTCGAGTGAGAAGAAGTCTCAGCATTTAAAGGAGATAGTTTGGCTTCTGTCTAGAGTAGCCTGTTGATGTTTAACGGCAACAGGCCTTAGAGAGCAAAGTGTCGGGCCCTCTACATTTCCATTAACACTGATGATTAAAGGTGATCTGATTCCAGTGGAGAAGACCTTAGGCTCAAAATAAATGAGTAACAAAAGAGAAAGAAGCCATCTGTGTGATACTGAAGAGGTGCAATGATTAGTTAATCCTAGACGGGATCAGCAGGGTATGATTTGGTGTCATGACATGACCTTTGACTCCGGTGACTGTTGCCACATGTTGCTGATTTGAAGCACATTGGAGGTAGAGGATAGCAGATATTTCTATTGCTGCTCACTTCCTCACATATTTACCCACAAGTTACAGAATGTTTTTAGATATATCTTCAATAGATTAAAATGACATCTCAGATGTGTATTTTTGCATCAATTACAGTGTTTTAATGGCAGTTTTCTGTCATTTTTACATGGCTGCTTCCTGATCAACCACACAGAGGAAATTAGACAAGTCAGTCAGATGCAAAATAACTGCTTTTTAACGACCGCAGATTGTTGATTCACATTTTTCAACATTTGTGAATGAGTAAAAGACTGCAACCCTCTCCAGTAAACCCGTCTCTCTGCACCTAGATACTAAATCACACAATGGTTTTGCCTCCAATTTAAAGCAACAGTTGATGCTTCCATGTTTTGACCTCATGAGTGTCTTGGTAAATTAACTTTACCATCAAGGGTCTTGTATTTCTGGTAAAGACTACATGGAGCGCCTCAATTTTCAGACCAAATGAGACGAGCTCTGCTTTTACCGTGTCATTAGACAGGGAAGGAGATGAGGCAGGAGAGAGGAGGGAAAATCAGAATATAATGAGAGAGGTAGAGGAGGAGAACATCAGCTGAGGGGGAAAGAGAACATTAACTGACACACACAGACAGGTGGGTCGGCGGAGTTACACACTAACTGTCTGGATTACTGTAGCTACATCATGTTTGTGTGCACTAAACCTGATGAATTACAGTTGTTGTCAGCTTTAATACAACATTTGGGGAAGCACTATTAAGTTTTAGATAAACTGTCTATAAAATCTTGGTTTATTATTCTTGAATATGGTGATCTGAGTGAACACACTTTGTTGTGAGGGAGTAAGTTACATCTCATATTTTATCACAGGCTATGCAAGTATCATTAAATAAGAGTTATCATAAAGAAGACAGCTCTTTAAATATTCTCCCCGATGTGCACTGGAGTGTGATTTATGTGCTGTGATTTTCTTTTAGAAGAAAACACAGAAAAATGGAAGACCAGTGTTTCCAGAGTTTCAATACATGCTCATCAGAATTAAATACATCGCATAAATCTTCTCTAACAACCACACTTTATTGTCCAAACATGTTCGCCTTTTTAACTTCCACTGGATATATCATTTAGACAGTATCAGCAATACATTCTCCCTTATCAGTGCCTCACCAATCAAAAACACTGAAAGATCATGAGACTAATAGTTTTAGTTTTTCTTCAGCATATCACTTGATGTCTGTGAATTATATTTGTGAGTTAATCAGTCATGGTTGATGCAAAACATTAACATTTTTACTTGTGAAACATGACAGACAGTCTGGGAGCTGCATGTGTCAAGTGGCTCAACACATTGTTAATAGATGACTATTTAACATGGTTCACCAGAGTACAACAACAACATAGCTTGATACTTATGGATTAATGGACCTTTGCACCATACAATATGATGTTACTTTTATGTTAAGTGTCAAAGGCCACCCATAAAGGAAAACTTTTTATTAATTAATCAGCAGCTGATTCAGGTTATTGTGATTAAATCAACTGCTGACATTTTTATGAAGGCCTCTGCTGAAATGACAAGTGGGCAGTTTGAGTTGGAGATGGGAGAATAAGTGCTGAGGGACAAATAGGGAACAGAAAAGAAAATAGGGAACAGAAAGGAAAGAGCATGGGAGGACAACAAGAATGTCCTGCAAGGCAAGACAAGTTTTGACAGCACCATTCAGACACAAGGCAATTCAAAGTGCTTTATAGGGGCATAGAAATGCACTCACTTTATTAGACACACCTAGTACCGGGTTGGACCCCTTTTGCCTTCAGAATTGCCTTCATTCTTGGTGTCATAGACTCAACAAGGTGCATTCCTCACAGTCCATACATTCCTCAGAGATTTTGGTCCATATGGACATGATAGCATCACACAGATGCTGCAGATTTGTCGGCTGCACATCCATGATGTGAATCTCCCGTTCCATCCCAAAGGTGCTCTATTAGATTGAGATCTGGTGACTGTGGAGGCCACTGGAGTACAGTGAACTTATTGTCATGTTCAAGAAACCAGTTTGAGATGATTTGAGCTTTGTGACATGGTGCGTTATCCTGCTGCTAATAGCCATCAGAAGATGGGTACACTGTGGTCATAAAGGGATGGACACGGTCAGCAACGATACTCAGGTAGGCTGTGGTGTTTAAACCATGCTCAGTTGGTACTAAGGGGCCCAAAGTGTGCCAAGAAAATATCCCCCACACCATTACACCACCAACACCAGCCTGAACCATTGATACAAGGCAGGATGGATCCATGCTGTCATGTTGTTTACACCAAATTCTGACCCTACCATCTGAATGTTGCAGCAGAAATCCAGACTCATCAGACCAGGCAACATTTTTCCAATCTTCTATTGTCCAGTTTTGGTGAGCCAGTTTCTGAAATACTCAGACCAGCCCGTCTGGCACCAATAACCATGCCACATTCAGAGTCACTTAAATTACCGTTCTTCCCCATTCTGACGCTATAGTTGTAGGTTAAATAAAATGTTATGCTATTGGAAAGCCACAGTGAACAATAATGTTTTAAGCCCTGATTTAAACGAGTTACCAGTTTCAGCAGACCTCGGGTATTCAGGGAGCTTCTTCCATAGGTGGGGAGTGTAGCATCTAAAATGCTTCACCTGGATTTGTTTTGTTCCTGAAAATGCTGAGTAAACCTGTCCCAGATGACCTAAAGGGTCTGGATGCTTCGTAGTATACAAGTAAATCAGAAATGTGTTTAGTCTTGAGACTGTTCAGTACTTTATAGACAAGTAAAAGGATTTTAAAATCCATCCTTTGACACACACAAAGCCAGTGAAGTGATTCAAGGACCGGTGTGATGTGCTTCACTGTCTAGGTCTCTGGCAGCAGCATTCTGGATGAGCTGCAGCTGTCTTATTGATTTTTTTACTAAGACCTGTGAAGACACCATTACAGTGGTCTAACCTTCTGGAAAATAAACGCATGAACAAGTTTTTTGTATCTTGTTTAGACAGATGGTAGTGATGTCATTACTGTCTTTATGTGGCTGTTGAATGTGGCTGCAAAAGCAAAGTAAGCAACTTGATCCTGAGCTATGAAATATGTGAATGCTGCTCTTTTTTTGTGACATTTTTTTTACATATCCACTCTCTTTTTGCCTTTTTGGGGCTCTCAAATACTGCTGACTACCAAACAAAGAGCTTGGCAGTGTCAGGTGGTACAACAGCCAGAGTGAGGACAAAGACTGTCTGGTCTTCCATGGAGGTGAGAGTTTTCACTGGATTGTTACAGCTTTATTTTAACCCCAGGAGACACTCAGTGTTTCAGCTGGCTGCAGGCTTTACCGACAGCCTTTACAGCTCTGCGGGTACAGTGTGACACGGGAAGTGGAAGAAATGTCTGAAGAGAAGGAGTGTTAGTTGGCAGGCAGATGTGTGAGTGAGGCGGCGGATGTGCCACAGGGCTTTGCCGTGCAGACCCAGTACTTGAGAGTCTGTGGCCCTTTGCTTCTCATTCTACTGATCTGATTTCTGTCAATATTAAAGGGACACAAACATATCGCAAATACATTAAGTGTTTTACCGTTTGAAAATGAAAAAGCTTTTGATGCAGACAGGATAAAGAAGGCATTTGCCAACATTGATTTGACTCTCCCCTGGGATGACCTCACCAACCATGGCCTGTGTGCTTTCCTGGTTGTTACAGGAACAAAGGATGGTGAGGTGTTGTTTACACGCACACAAAAAAGTTCCCCATTCATCTACTCACACCAGCCACACCTTGCTGCCCTGTTATGACAGAGTTGTTTTGTTGCACCAGCCGTGACATCAGTTAGTTGTTTTATAATAGGGAGAAGCTTATGTTACCTTAGCCAAAGTAAGTCGATGGCAAAGACTAGCAGTATCATAAGTTAATATGAGATCTGCTCCACTGACGAGGCCTTGAAGCTCTGGTCTGCAATCAGGTCCTTGGGGGCTCTTCCATCATTCCTGCCATTTTCATTCAAGCTGTCTATTCAAGGACTGATGCAGACCTGCATCAACAGGTGAGAGCAATTAACCATCCTGTAGGATAACATAGCAGTAAGTTAAACTTCACTGACAGGTTACAGCAGTCAGACTGCAGAGGGACGGGACGACCCAGAGGAGGGGTTTGATTCAAGGTGAGAGGAAGAAGAGAGACGTGCACCACAGCAGTCAGTCAAAAGGAGGGAGAAATGGGAAGGAGCTTTATTTTTATCTGTACATCTTCCTCTCTCATTATGATCACTCAGCCTTTGAAAAAACTTGATGTCATCGGGGTCATCTCGGCCTTGGCTTGCACAGTACACATTTTTAAAGGCTGTTTTGCAGGCTGGTGGATGTGAATTGTGCAGGACATGGACAATTACCAAACATGATACACTGCACAGTTTCATTATGGGATCTGTTGGATCACAATTTTGAAGCTTGATCAATACAAGTCTGGTTATCTCAGCTTGTGCTGCACCACTTCCTTGCTCTTTTTTTTTTTTTTTTTTAAATCTGTCATTCACTGACAAATACAGAAAACACCTGTTATTTCCACTGGTTAAAGGTCCAGCGTGGAGGAGTCAGGGGAATTTATTGGCAGATATGATATATAATATTTGTAACTTTGTTTTCATTACTTTCTCATGCAGCCTCACTGCTAGATGAAACTAAATCCTACAAACTAAACCTTAAAGTCAATGTTCTGTCACAACCACATAGCAAAAACAAAATTTCATAGTTTAAGCATTCAAATTATTATGAACCAAAAAATGCAAAATGTATTAAATTACATGCTTAAAAACTTGCGGATCTTGATTTTAAAACTGCACAGATAATGTACAGAGCAAAACATCATATGCTTTCTAACTGTACTCAGAGGCTGTTTGAAATTACGGAGAGCAGGTATGAATTCAGGGGAATAGGTGGATCATATATCGCGGTGATTTCAGCGGTAAAGGACAAACAAAGAATAGATGTGTATCTGTCAAAGTGGCTTGCAGAGTGGTTGTGACAAGGAATCAAAACTTTGTGGTTGACTTGGTAAACAAATATAAAAGTGGGGTGTGATTGTGCATGAAATGTTTTGGAATTTCGATATCATTTCTGTTTTATTGTTGTTGCTGATTGTTCTTTTCTATTGTATAACTTAAACTTAGCAGTAAATAAGTTAGAGGAGAATGTGCTAAGTAAAAAGGGTGCTTATAAAACTACACCTCTTCTATTTTATTGATTGTTTTAATTCAATGCCTTGTTATCTATTCTTTAGTATGTGCATTCCTTTTGGAAAATTGTTAACAAGGACTGGAAGAAATTTCCAGTGAACTAAACTGGGCAGCTCAGTCCTGTTTGTGTGTGTATTTCAGACCTGTGTATATGTTTATGACAACGGAGTGGGAAAAAAAAGGAATTTCCCCTTGTGGATTGATAAAGTAAATGAAATCTTAAAAAAAAAATAAAATAAATAAAAATAAAAATAAATACCAGTGGTTCCCAACTGGTCCAGCCATAGGGTCCAGATTTTTCCTTAGTCATTAGCTCAGGGTCCACACAGTTTAATACATTCAATGTCATACTTTTGTTAGGCCATGTGGTTGAGCTAGTTTGCTGTCTCTGTCAAGTAGCTGTCCATTAGTCACTCACTCTACAGCAGAAAACAGCACTTTAAAAGAAGAGTCCTGTGCTAGAAATTAACTGTACTTAAAAATAAATTGGAATTATTACAAAACAATCTTTTAAAGTGAAAATGTATCTTTTTATTGGTACCATACATTAATTATCAAGGGCAGAAACTAACCAAATCAAAAAATATATATCAAACAATGATTCTTCTACAGGGATTGAAGAAGGTACAAGTCACCATTCAAACTCAGTCATAACTGTTGCTGGAATCAACTGTAACAAAATGGAAATGTACAAAACAAACGGAGCGTCAGCTGTTTTTAATCAGACTTCACAGACTCAGCTTTGCTACTCAATATGACGGCTGAACTTAATGTTAAGCTGGCTTTAAGAGATGTTTGGATGACTGATGGGATCATTCTGTTGGTAATGACAGACACTGCACAAATAAAGGCAATTTAGCCAAAAACTATTTTTTTAAAAATCTGTTTTAGCCAGTGATGAAAAATGAAATTCACCAGGTAACTAAAATTCAGTGAGCACATTCACTTGACATCAAGTTGAAAGTTGCAGTACACAAAATTGTGACGAATGTTAAGTGAAGAAAAAAATCACTTCCTGTATAGATGAAACACAAGTGTGAATTTCTAAAATTTCCAAAATAAATACAAAGAAAAAAAATCTGAAACAGTAAAATTATCACGCCATGGTGCCATTGTACCCCCGGGGGTTTTTGTAATTTAATTTACACAAGTTTTAAAAAAGAGGGAGGAGGAAAGAGCAGGTGGGAAGATAGAGGGGACGGGTTCATGAGTGTTTTTTCTCCTTTTTCCTATTTTTGTTTCTTTACATTAGATCGGGATGGCTTTAGGTAAATCTAAGTAAGAATACATTTTATTACAGTCAGACAGAACTTTGCTACTACCTTAAATATACAAGCACAAATACACAAAAATTTAAATCTCCAAAAAAGGAACGAAAAGACAAAATAAAAACATCCACACTAAATTATTTCTCTTTTATAAACATAAAAGATAAAAACAATATATTTTAGAGGGGGGAGGGATAAAAGTCCTGTGTTGCTCCTTGGTCTGTAGCTTTTCAGTATTGGTAGAAAATAAAAAAGTAACAATTGAAATGAAGGCGTTTAATACAAATTAAAAAACATTCTAGGGAAATATATACTGTATAAAAACTCTTAAAATGTGTTACTGTGTGTATGTGCATGTGTGTGTGTCTGTATGTGTTGTAAATGCTCTCTGTTCGAAAGACTGCATCCATTGTAGTCTAATCAGAGATGGCTCTGGCACTAGGGGACTCAAAATCCTTCAATCATTATGTTTATTAGTGTGTGTATGTATATGTGTGATGTTTCCCTAGTGCCACATTTCAGCTCTCCTACGAGTGTGTGAATTTCAATGGTTTTATAGACTGGCTCTAAATTCTGCTCTGTCGGCTTCGGCAAAGCCACAAATAAGCTCACGCTGCCTCTTTTCTCTCCTCACACACTTCTCACACACACACACGCGCACACACATATACTCTATTAACAAACATTACGAGCGACTTGTGCGTCACCAGAGCAGACCAGAATTGAGAGCCATGTTTAGAGGACGGGTGGACAAGTGGTCCCTAAGCAACTCGCCACCATCTTCAACCCCCGATGCCACCATCCCCTCCACCCCGCCCCTTCCTACATGTGGACTTCGGTATGGATGGTTTAGTGTGCACAGTTCTCCTCTGGATTAAATCCCTGCGCCTCCTCGATCGCATCTACCCGGTCGCTGTCCGAACTGAAAAGTAGCGAGAGCAGATGGGACATTTTGAGTGTGAGATGAGGGAAAGGGAGACAGAGGTGGGACGCGGCGCCTAAATGTGGGGAAGTCACAGCAACAGGCATGTTGATCTCCCTGCGGCCACCAGTGTGTGATGGATCAGAGCTCTATAGTGACGTCTGGGTTGGTGAGCAGGCGATGGACTGTTGCTGTTGCACTCGTGGCTGTCGGGGTGGGGTGGAGTGGGGTTCTGAGGAGTGGCAGAGAGGGGTTTGTGTTGAGGTTGCGGGGATCTGGGCTCTACTGCGATGCCTGTGAGGTGGGGTTGTCGCTCTTGCTCTCCTGGCTGGAGGGGGCCTTGTTGTTCCAGGGCGAGTTGGAGCCCAGCGCCGGAGAGTTGTTGAAGCTGTCCTCGTCGTCGATGCCATTGGCCGCATCGAACTGTGTGTTCTCCAGCCGTGTGATCAGACGCTCATCTTCGTCGCCAAACTCCCCTCCCATCAGTGTGGGCTCTCCCACTACCATCACATCCTGCAGAGATGCAAAATAGAAGAGCAATCAGTGTACTGTTGTAGTGCGGAGGAATGGGTGTAACAGCTGTCTTGTCAAAGAGAAGGTGAACTAATCTCTTCTTGTGCACAAGAACAAACTCACCCATCCCCATCATGGAGCCTGTTGGTGCCGCCACATTGTAGTGTTCCTACTGAAGTGCATTTACTTGGCTTACACCAAACAGTCTTTACCATCACAGCCAAAATGCTCACTTTGGTCTCATTAGACAGTGTAACTTTCTTCCACTTAGCTTCATCATCTCCCACATGCCTTCTGTCAAAAACTAGCCCAGATGTCATGAGTTTTTTTTTTTAAACAGGCAATGTGTTCAATGCCTCTGAAAGGAGTAATTCACCCACAAAATGACCATTTGTAAATCAATCAGTCATGCTGTGCTACCATGAATTAGTTAAGAAAACATTTTTCTTGCATGCCTCCATGGGAAATGGCAAACATATTGCTTTATTGATTGATTGGGGGCCACCTTTAACAACAACAACACTACATCCAAACATCTGATTACAAACTCTTATACAGCTCATGCAGTGTAATCAAAGTCTCATTTATCCAGTCATACGATCAGTACTTCCCAAAAACATTAATTATGAATAAAACCCATAGAGTTGGAGTTTAAAGAAGTACGGTTTTAGTGAAAAAGTGTGTTAGGGAAGTACTGAGCATATGACTGCACGAGTTATGTGAGAGTTTGTAAACTGATGTTTTGATATAGTTAAAACCAACCCCAAATCAACTAATAAAACAACATGTTTGCCATTTACCGTGGAGGCATGACAAAAAAAAAAAGTTTTCTTCACGATTTCAAGGTAACACAGCATGGCTGATTGGTCATTTTGTGGGTGACGTTTTTCTTTGAACTTCCCTGTATTCTTTCCCTCACTAATGCTTGCAAGTTTGTCACAATTTTTTGTTTATGATGTAGTTTTTGCATGATATTGACCAAATAACTGTTAGACCTTAATGATACAGGTGTATTTATCGGTAGCCCAGCCATAGAAAAGCTCTTGGACGCAACTGTTTAGACCCACAACCAATCAGAGTAACAAAAGATGTGACCTAGTGCTGCGCAAGGGACAAATGTACACAGACAACAGCATGCAGAGTTGAGCTATATTAGCAAAGCAACGATACATCTGACTACAAGTGTTGCCGTTTTTGTCATCAGATCTGCAAGTTGTTACTTATTGTATCTAACCCTCCCTATATCAGATAACGGGGTTGTGATTTGACGAATTTGGGCCAGATAGTTGGGAAAATTGTTCGAACATGAAGGGGGCCAGACGAATCTGCCAAGCAAATAAAACATGAACTCATAAATTCATCCGATTCACTGGCTAGAATTTATTTTTAAAAAGGCACTTCTTTGGAGGGTACTGTGACATGTGAACTTCCCTGAATTAATCAATGCAGCAGTTTCTCTCTGAACATAGTGGTACTGTTTCTGTTGGAGGTGTAATAGCACAGTGCTGACACTAGATAGCAGCGATGTACTTACTGGAACTTGGCTGGACAGAGGGAAGCCACTGCCTGGGCTCTTCTTTTTGTTGTTGTTGTTGTTATTAGTTCCTCCTCCTCCGCTGATAGTGCTGCCACCTGACATCTTACGCTTCCGCCGTTTGTTTGGCGCCTGTCTTGATGGCTCAGCTACAAGGAAGACAAGAAGACAGACAGTTACAGATACATCTGTTATGGGTTTATGTGGTTGGGAGTGTCTTTACTTGTTGTCTATGTTGTTCACATACCTGGTGGCGCCACCATCCTTTGCCATTTCTGGAAGAGGCAGGTCTTGAGGCAGTCTCTGGGGCTGAGGCTGTATGTCTTGTGTCTGGACATCAGCTCCTGCATGGGCTCCAGAATCACACACAGCTGGAGGAGGGAACAAAAAGAGGCAACAGGTTAAAGATTACATGTTGAAGATAATTAGAGATGCTTTGATAGATCAAACACCATCATCAGCTGGTGTTCCGCTCAAATTACTTCATCTATGACTTGAAATTCTCAGATCAAAAAATAACTATAAAATACTGGAAGCAAAAACATAAACATGACTCGAGTGAGGCCAATTTCAACAATGACGTCTACCACTTCTACATTTGCAGTAACTTGTAACCAAAAACACTGAACCTGCAGTTCCAGTCCAAACAGAGTGGCCTTCTGTGTATGTTGGTAGAAAACAAGATATAAGTGATCACGTATATTCATCATTATCATAAAAAACATTGCTCTTCAGTGCCAGCATTGGTCAAAAACTCTGCCTCATCGAAAACAAAGTCCAAAATTTTGATGTACTGGAGCATCATAAAGACAATCTAAGGCAATGTTGATAAAGCATGTTTCATCACTCTCAACAGAGTGTCATTGTCATGTAAAATGTTTAAGTCAGGCGCAGCTACAATTTGGAGACGTCGAAGTTGCTGTGTCTTTGTTTCATAATAGCTCTTAGTTAACCATGATTGGACCAATCTAGACACACTGTACAGGTGCAAGACAGGATTTAGATTTGCTGTTTATAAACTGATTTCAAAACCGCAAAACTGAAAGTGAAATGGTCACAAGGTAATTTCAATTAAGCTTCTGTTGTTTTCAGTGAGCTCAGCATTTTCCCTCTTCTCTTAAGGCCCGAACATACTCGGGCGGAACGTACAAGGAACGGACTCAAAGCGGACGTCCGCAAGCCCTGTGCGCACAAAGCTCAGATTTTACGACCGTGCGGACTCCGCTCCGCGCACCAGTGACTGCTCGGCATGTATTTTTCACATCACGGGGAATTTTCACGGACATTTTTACAGGAAACCACAACGCGGAAGTGCGCTCAACTATAAAAGCCCGAATGACTGCGGACATTCCTCGCGGAGTCCGTTCCGCATACGTTCCGCCCGAGTATGTTCGGGCCTTTAGGCTGTTGCAACAAGCAAAATGTTCTGCTACATCATAAGTAATGTAGGTCCATTTTAGCCAATTGTTAAAACGACTGTCTCATAAATTAGTCTCATATTCCAAAACAAATCCAATAGCAAATTATTTAATTACGTTGTGGTTACAACAGTATTAGCCATGCTAATATTATCTCAGCATACACAAAATGGAACCATTAGGGGCTAACTATAACGTTTAGTTAGTTGGCACTGTGGCTGAGGACTGAGGAGCTCAACGTAAGTTGTAATCGTCTGCAAAATAGTGATGTTACTAACCTGAAATGAGTAATCCCAGAGCGCTTACATCAGTGACATCATACAAGTGTAATTTAGAACAAGTATGCTAGCTAACATTAGACTCCATTCCATGTAAATTAACACCTAACGTTACATCTAAAAAGCACAGATTTTTGCCTAAAGGTGACAAATGTTCAAGATCAACATCACTTTAAAGCTAAGATGTGTGCTTCACTCACTCGGAGGTAGTTAAGGGTGGAGTTCGACAGGCCACATCTTGTTATGTTTTTGGACAGCTGATCCAGCATCTGTGGGTCCTGGGCCTGAGGAATCAACAGGGGACAGATTACAAAGCAGACACTCACACACATTTATCATATAAGTCCATGAACTACATGTAGCCATTCCCAGTCCCGCCATATCCACTCACATGCATGGCCAGTATACTGCGGGGGATGAGTTCACGGTGTTGTCTGATGCTGAAGTGCCACGTCTTTATCCTCATCATGTCGTCAAACATGAACTCCAGGTACAAGCGTCCTTCTACACAAACCTGCAGCAGTTCAGAGGACAGCAGAGACAGTTAAAAGCTGCACCGCTGCCCACAGATGTAAAGCAAACATTACATGTTCAACACTAGGGTTGTGAGTCAGGGTGATCACATTGCTTAGAGGGGACCTATTATGCTCATTTTAAAGGTTCATACTTGTATTTTTGGTTACTCTAAAACATGTTGACATGCTTTAATGTTAACAAAACACTTTATTTTCCTCATACTGTCTGTGCTGGATTGCCTGTATTCACTCTCTGTCTGAAAATCTCTGTCCTGGAGCAGATGACCAGAGGAAAAATGAAGGCTGATGTAGGCTTGTCTATAAAGTAGATAAAACATTGGAAACCGAGTATTCAGACGGTCTGAAGCCTGACGTTTTTGCTCACAAGGATTACTTTTACATACGTTTACCTCATTAACTAAAACTTTGGGCCACATTTCATATAAACATCCATCACTGTAACATTACATATATATGACAGAAAAAAGGAAAAGCATAATAGATCCCCTTTAAGAAATGCTTACAAATTATCAAGCGGCTTGCAGCCATCTTGTAAAGAGGCTTAGACTTGGGTTTCATTCCACAATGACCCTTCAAGAATATAAGTAACTATGTGGTAAGGTGAGAAAGTTAACAACCATTTAGAAACAACTTCAACTGGCTTTTTTAAAACATTTGTTGCACACACCACATTTCCAATTTTTCAGTTGTTTTTGTGAAATTGTGTGCATTGCTTCTGTTAAAGAGCCACAAGCTGAAAGGTTTCTATTCAACTATATCTACGTACAAGAGTTATTTTCTAAGCTGGTTTTTCAAACAAGGTGGGGACACAGTAACAGTTCGAGCTACAGACACACACCTGTGTGAACATGGGCTTTCCATTCTGGGTGACCATGGTACACTGATCACAGTCAAGGGAGACAAAGTTATTGTGGAAGGACTCCTTGGGATGTTTCAGCACATAGTAGAGCTCAGTGGCACCGCCCTCGAATATACTCCGGAAGTACCTTGGAATCAACGTCCGGCCAATTGCTTCAGGAGAAGAGAAAACACAAGGGGCGTGAGACAGGAAGGAATTGGCAAATTACAGTATGAAGTCCATTTGTGACTGTAGGAGGATTAAAGGGGCGGTTTATGGATGAGTCAGAGAGGCAATGTGTTCCAGTGACTTACTGTAACGTTTGGGTCCATCCTCCAGACAGAAAGTAATGGTCAACATGGCGTCATCTTCAAAGAACTCCGTAGTAAATGCATCCCACCACAGGTTATCGCACTCCTACAGGGTGCAGAGGAGGAAAAAAATTAGTTACCAACACAGTTATTGGATAGTTTCTGAGTGTGCATGTGTGTTCCTACAAACCTCTGTCCAGTTCTGTAGCCGTTTGTTGAGTTCAAATATTCTGTAGTCTGTCTGGTTGCCATATGGTGTGTGCCTCCTGATCCATCAAAGAAAGACAGAGGGAGAAAACAGAAGGAGGACACGAGTCAGGAGCAGTTAGCTTGTGGCATTGTGAGAGATTCAAGCGAACTAAAAAACTCTTGTGGCTTTCCTTCCTTTTTTAACCAAAATTAGTACATATATATGGGAGTTTTTCAAATATAGAAAAACACGCTAAAAATAGGTGACAGGCTCCCTTCCCATTGCGAGTAGAAGAGAGCCGTGTACACGGCTCTGCTGTAGATGAGTCTGCCTTTCTGTTTTTTTTTTTTTTTTTTTCTTTTTCTGGCGTGGTATGTTTGATGTCACAAACACACCATAAAAACAGGTTGGTAAACAGTAAAAAGCAAAACGGAGTCCAAAGAAAATGTTTCCTATACATCTGTTACTTATTCTGCCGCTCTTTCAAACTCACTTTTGACTAATTTTGAACAGTGTTCGAGCACTGCTTGACGGGAGTCGGACGATATTTTGTGGCGGTGGAAAAGGGGTGAAAATTAGTGTGTCCACAGGGGTGTCACATGTCCACTACTGCCAATTGGAGCATGCTGGAACTGATAAATACCTGTAACTACTGCAGTCATTTGACTGGAGTGAATGCTGATTGTGACCTTTCCCATTAAAACAAAAGCCAGATGTTAGTGGGTGTTAGTGAGTTTTTTTTCCAGTGGGAAAGGAACTATACTTTTAAGGCTGTTTAACTACCAAGTTTAGCCTCGTCACAGATTGAATACAAAATCTCTTTTAAAAGCCAGATAAGAGCACAACTTCCCACAACCTTATCATTACTTGTGTTAATATTGCCACTTTCACACCAGCTAGAGATAATGGGAAACAATGCAGTCTTACCCTATTCCGGGCTCCAGGTATGTGGGAGGATACATCGGGGTGGGACTGGAGAAACAAGAGAAAGAGACATTATTACATTTAGCTATAGTGCTAATATGCCCTCCTCCAGGAGCTTGTCTGTCTTTACGACTCTGGGACTCAAGCCAAACATGGCACAAATTGGATGATACAAGGAGACAGTAAATAACAACACTTCTCTGATACACACAAACACACACACTCACCAACTGTAGCTGTTATGCTTACAGCAAGACAAGCTATGACGCACAGCACACAATCCTGCAGGGGTACACCCTCTAACTTCACTGAGCCACACAAGCCAAGACAAATCAATATTAGTATTAAATATTTGCCTCAAACAGCTGGTCCTCAATTTGCACTTTAGTCACTGTAACTCTACAGGCATTTACCTGAATATTAATGTTGTATCTAACCGGGATTATCACATGACAACCATGTGGCCAGAGCATATGTACTTAAAGATGGCGTCTTTATACATACAGACAAGTCTGAAGAAGTGCATTAGCTCTTAGCGTCGCTTGTGGATGTACACCCAAAAATGAACATTCAGCCATTATCTACTCATCCATATGCCGAGGGAGGCTCTGGTGAAGTTTTGGAGTCCTCACAACACTTGCGGAGATCCGAGGGGGGAGTGGGTAGCAGCACAACTGCACACCTAATGGCTGACGGCGACCCAGATTTAAACGTCCAAAAACACATAATTGAAACCACAAAATATCTCCATACTGCTCGTCTGTAGTGATCCAAGTGTCCTGAAGCCCCGACATAAAAAGTTGTTTGGAAAAACGTCATTTCTCTGTTTTTAGCCTCATTGTAGCCTGTAGCTCTAACTGCCTCTCTGTGGACCGTGCTCATGCGTGCGCGCTTGCACGCAAGACCAGCAAAAGCACGTGAACACACATGAAGGCGGTGCCCATGTCTCACAGTCTCGCGCAAGCGCACACACGTCAGCGCAGTGTACACAGAGGCAGTCAGAGCTACAGGCTACAGTGAGGCTAAAAACAGAGTTCAAATGACATTTTTCCAAACAACTTTTTATGTCGGGGCTTTAGGACACTTGGATCACCACGGACGAGCAGTATGGAGATATTTTGTGGTTTCAATTATGTGTTTTTGGACGTTTTAATCTGGATCGCCGTCAGCCATTAGGTGTGCAGTTGTGCTGCTACCCACTTCCCCCTTGGATCTCCGTAAGTGTTGTGAGGACTCTAAAACTTCACCTGAGCCTCCCTCGGCATATGGGTGAGTAGATAATGGCTCAATGTTCATTTTTGGGTGCACTATCCCTTTAAGGGAGCCACAGTGTGTAGAGCTTTCTTCATGTTGTTTATTTGCCTGGATAGTGGCTGGCTAAATTACACGAGTAAAATATATTGGGTCAAACTTCCACAATTACATGAGATTTTATTACTGTATGCTAGCACTTAAATTTAACATCTGCTCCTTGAAAGTAACATTATGCTATTAAAGCACAGCATGAGTGTATGGTCAGTGCACCCGAATTGACAAAGACAACACTATCCAGGCTATACCTGGATTTTATCCATAACTGGTAAAACCTGGCGTCTGTCCTTAAACATCGAATTTCAATCAAACTATCCACTGAAACCAGTTTCTTGGAAATTGTGCAGCGTCTGAATTGCAATATACATCTTCAGTGTTTGTTAAGGACGTGTGAAGCGCCTGAATAAATACAATCAGTCACCGCAATAAAAATTCACAATACAGCACTGCTTGTTGCTGCCACCATCTAAACTACTTTCTACAGTTTGCTGATAGGCCAGACTACCAGCTGCCAAGCCGAATCGATTACCAGTGGATGTTTTCCAGACTATCACACTGTTGAGGAAATTAAACTCATGATATTCAGGCTGGATTTACAAGGCTATGTAAACAGGGTATGCAATAACACAAACACCTGTCGAAGATCTTAAAAGGCTAGAAGTGCTGACTCCTCACCCAGAGCAGACGCACAAAACAAACAGAAAACATGCATAAAACTCACCCCACGTCTCTGTCCAGCATGGTGCCGGGGTGGAAAGGGGGAAAAGTGCTACCGTTGGGGGGCTCCTTGGGGGAGTACAGCTTGAATGACTTGGAGGAACAGCCTGGAAGAGAGCATAAACATTATTAATTTTTCTCTTATAGGTTGATAAGTTGAAGTTGATTGAAATGTTGAGGTTTCCAGATAATAAGCAAAAGAAATTCATGCTGGTCTGACAGCTAAATTAAGTGAAACATAATGGGTCAAATCTGGTAATAAATGCTGTACTTATTAATCCACTAATGTAACGATCGACAGCATATTGTTGGCCCAGCTGTAAATAAAGGCCTACATTACAATATGAAAAAGGACGGACATAAATGAAAGAACACAGTAGATGGTGTTACTACGCCCTTGGAAATTACAGTGGCACTTCTCTACCGATAGTTATTCACTTTTGGAGTGACACTTACAGAGAATGACTGTATCATGTGAGGGTGAAGGCACATGCAGCCTGAACTGGCCAGTATGGCCCAGTTTCAGTTGGCTGCACTCATTCACAGGTCATCCCCAATACACCAATCTTGTTTCATAAAGACACAACAACATGATGAGGAGGGAGCCTCCTGTAAACAATGCACTCCTACCACTCTCCTACAGAAACTGTTGCCCTCCATCTGGTCTCCATAAAAGAACTGTAAAATACCAAACACCAACTACAGACCAATACTGACTCTATTCACACCCACACGGAAAACAAACTGATGAATCTCTCTCACATACACACAGCTCCTACCGTTGTTCTACTCTAATTGCCCAGCTCTCCTATAAAGGCCATCCAGGCGTGCCGGCCTCTGGGTCACGACCCCTGCCGTCACCATGGTGAAGCCCCGCCTCATTAATGTCTCTCTGTCTTGTCTCTGCATATTAAACGTATCTCTGACACTCCAAGTGTGTGTGTGTGTGTGTGTGTGTGTGTGTGTGTGTGTGTGTGTATGTCTGAAAGAGATATATATCTAGAGACAGACAGGGAAGAATCAGCTTTAATTTAATGGGATGTTTTTAAGCAGGGAACATTGTGATATGAGAACACAGCAGCTATGTGACATATATTTCTAGTATACAGAAAGATAGTTAAGAGTAAAGATGCCTTTCTTCCGTGATAAAAGGTTTAAAAAAAGCAGACTTTTCTAACATTATGGATTCGTTTCCATGGTGTTCTTGCTGTATTCTGGTTTAAGATTTTACTGTAGGACCTGGTGATATGGAGACAATAAAATATCATAGTATTTTTGACCAAATACCTCAATATTGAGACAGTATTGCAGTGTTGACTTTTGGTGCTTTCACAAAATATTTACACAATGAGATTTTTTTTTTATAAATAACCATCAGTAATGTGGATATAATGACAAAGTGGGAAAAGGCAAATAAAACACCTGGAAAAGTCTGGTAAGTTCAGAAAATTACATCACTCGACTGTAATGCAGCTTTTAAAACCAGGAAAAGACAACACTTATGATATTATGACACCCAAACTCTGGGACGATATCTATCACACTATCAATACAATATCGATATATTGCCCAGCCCTACTTTACAGCAACATTAACATGCAGATACCAACAGGCAGACTGTAGTGAGATGGACAGACTGCCCGGCCCAACACCAACCTTAGGAGGCACACAAATACACATCAGGTTGGTGTTCTTAAATTATGTCTGTATCCATTTACAACCAGTCGTCTCTTAAATAACAACCCATTATCTCTAAGTTGAGGAGTTAGGCCTATATCTCTACTGGTTTATATTCTACTATCCTACTGTATGTCTAAAAGTAGCCACATACCAGTAGCCTACCACAGATCTTATAGACAAATAACAAAAAAGTTTCTTATCATGAGGATCACAGATCTTAAAATAAGATCTGCACCTTCAGCATGGGGATAAGAGGCCATACAGCCTCCATCCATTTGAAACCCTGCCTTCACTTTGTATAAAAACAAGTTGTTTACTGTGTGAGACAGCACTGCTATGCGATGGGCTGGATGCACCACCAGAGGAAAACAAATGGGCTTGATAAATAAATAAATAATCGATGGTTATGTGTCCATTAGTTGTTGAGAGCTCCATTAGCTCCTCTCCTCTCCTGTTAGTGGTTAATGACAGGCAGTCACAATCACATCAGCTGGACTCCACTTCCTCCACTGGGAATCATCTTCCTCTCTCCTTTACAAGTAGACACAGTGCACCATATACTTATTGTACATACATGTAGCTTCCTGGGTTGGTGTGATGGTGAGTCCACCCTCAGAGCAAATCTTATCTCAAATGTTGAGCAACACGGATGTCAGAAACATTGTAAACATTTGATTTCACTTTAACTCCAAACACAAAAATGATTTCAGCATTACAGTCTCCTCTAAATAAGAGTAACCTGTCGTGGTTTTGGACTCATGCCACTCCAGACTGCCACCATGATTGCTAGGAGGGACAAGTAACGTTAACGTTAGCCTGTCTAACCGCTATATTGACGACAGCTAAATACTGAGCCATTAACCTACGTTAGCAAACTTTTTGCAAAAACCGACACGAGCCTGGAGTTTTTATCAAGCTGTACTTTAAATAGCCTTTTCAACACCTGTGTATATCACAACTTTAACAGCCGAGGTACATTTGACGTGGAGTTGTCTGCTTACAAAGGCAATTAGAGAGGCAGCCAGCGCATAATGCTAACACTTATCTGTTAGCTAGGCTAAAACGTTAAACAGGTGATTTCAGGACGCGGGTGAACTTCACTATATTATGTCAACTTCCATTCAGTTTAACAAGCCAAACAGCGGTGGAGACGTAAACTAAACACGACCAATAACCTCGACATCTTTTACCACCAAACGTTGACTAAATACAACACTGCCTCGTAGGCCTGCATGCCAAGCTAACGCTAGCTAGCCTGAAAACAGTTAAAGTTAGCTGGTGTTAGCCGTCTTGCTAACGCCTTAGCGTTAAATCCCTTTTCAGCGAGAAAGCACCAAAATAAGACGAGAAATCACAACCACGGCAGCTCGTAAACCACATTTAATTGCCACAGCAGCTACACATTGCAGTCAAAGTGTGTGTTTGGGCAAAGCGACCCCTTTACCTGCAAAGAAGTCCAATCAGAAAATTGATGTTTACAGATCCGTGATGATAGACCGTGTGTACGCTCCGTGCGTAAAAACGGATAGGCCCGCTGGACGGCGGTTGGCTGGACGCAACGTACCAACACAATACGTCCCTCTGAATAGGATCAATGAAAAAAATCTCCTCAAACCGCGAGACTGAAACAGAATACGGCCTAAATTGCGGGAGTCGGTCGGTTATGTTTTGTCCCGCATGAGGCCTTGTCAGTGGGCTGAAGCCTGCTGTGGGTTTACATACGGACCCAGATGAGCCCTTTGTTCACGGGAGGACATGAACAATAGCTGTAGGCCCTCCTCCTCCTCTCCCTCCGCAATGCATTTGCTCCTCTATCCTCTGCCCAGCACCGCCAGCCGCCCTCTCCCCCTTCTTCTTCTCCTCCTCCTCCTCCCCCCAACTAATGCACAACTGCACATGAAGGTTGTCTGGTAAGCATTTTTTCCCTTTCCTTCCTCCTCCCTACATCCCATCCCTTCCTTGTAACTGACACAGATGAGAATTGGCCTAATGCAGCCGAGTGGAAGTGTGTGTGGAAATAAACATCATGCTGACTGCAAAGTGGTTTTCATGTTTGCCTAATTAGTGCACATCAGCTTGCAGCAAGCAGCTCGGCTGAGACAGTGACAGCCAAGACCCCAGTCAGATGCACTACACACCATGGGTCCATGCAGGTTGATGATGCACACACAGCTGATGCAGCAGTCACAAGTAGATTAAGATCTAATAAATTAACTTTCATGTACGTATAACAGACCTGGGCTGTTTGCAATTAATTGTGTCTTTGAGTTTGCACACTGAACTGTCTCCAAGGTAAAGCAGTAAATCCAGCACCACTGGGACTCTCTCTCTCTGCATACACACATAAACACACAAACACAGGAAGCGCTAAGCCAAAAGGAGAATCCCATAGGCCTGTAAATCTGCTTAAATCGCCTCAAATTATAATCAGATATTCAGATCACAGCCAGCAAGGACTCACCCATATGGCCAAGGTTGGGATATAAAAAGAACAAGCAGTATTAGGTCAGTAGTTTTTCATATATTTTATGCAAGTGCATGTCATAATATTTGCTAATTTGATATGAATTATTTATCCCTAAAGGATGAGTGGGACTCCCAACATTTTTGGCAGGTGATCCCATATCAAGGTTGAGAAATTCTTTCCTTTCAAACACAGAAGTGCTTTCCCCCGCCTCAATTATTTAGGGACGTTGCAGCCACCAGCACGAGCGTGGTTCTGATTTATACACTACCCATGTACACAGGGAGTGAAAACACAATGTTTCATTAATGATTTATTCACAAATTAAGCTGCTCCTGGGAGCTGCTCTGTGGAAATGGTTAACAGGCTTTCACAGGGGCTGCTGGGCATCGACACTGATAGGTAATATTATTACAACATATTTTAACTGTGTTTTGGCTCGAGCTGAATTATTTTCGAGGCACAATTTTAAACAGTATAACCCGCAGATAAAGTGTGTGTGCATGTGTTTATTTGAGTCTGATTCAAAAATCTGTACTCTAATCTGATTGTATGACCTGGATCAACTTTTTAAAATGTATTTTACAGATGATTCACAGGGTGCATTTCAAGGATCAGTTCCACAAGGTGTTGCAGCCGACAAATTTGGATGTTGTGAGCTTGATATATTAGATTTTTTTGGTGAATTATTTATTGCAAAAGCGCACATTTAATTTCCAATTGCCTCTATTGCTTACGATGTTTATATATATTTTGCTTTAAAGAAAAGAAAGAAGAGAAAAAAGGAACATACTACCAGTAATACTGAATTTCCCCAAGGGGGGATGAATAAAGTATGTATCTATCTGATGCAAAAGTATGACCAAAATGAAGATAAAAATATTAATAATGCATTCGTTAATTAAATACTCAGCTGTATTCATATATACATGATGAATGGAATGGCACTCATTTGATTTATCATCCATGTAATCATTTACTCCATCAGTCAAACATCCATTCACTTATTATGTCACTCCTATATCCACCACAGTCCGGTGGACATACTCCTCTCTAGTGTTTATTGTAATGTATTTTCTCCATCGTCTCTGATATTCTGACATTTCAGAGACAGTGAAGTCAGGCAAGGCTGTAAATCTGCGTTGAAAATTGGTGGAGACGTGAGGGCTCAGATTAACAAAAGCATTTTTTTAAATGGTCTCAAACATATGTGATTTTTTAAGCAATGCGATGGGGGGAATGGTTTGAGGTCAGAGTAGATAAATATGATGATTCAGGGGAAAAAATGCTTACCAGGGCATCAAAAGGGAGAAGCCTAGGCTACTGGCAAGTGCATTGGTTTTCTTTTAGTATTAGGTGGGACACATATGAAGCACAAGGTCCTCTAAACACCTAATTTCCTGCATTCTGGTCATTTTATAGGCACCAATTTATGATGGAAATGTCCTCACTTATGTAAAGAAAAACACAAATTCAGGCAGGTGAAAATTTGAAATATAAAAATATAACAGAATATAATGCAGTAAGGGATCTGGTGCTGCTTTCAAATGTTTATTCTCCTGTAGATCAACTTCTCTGATTTAATGTTATCCCCACTGAATCAACAGACATGTAGTTTCCATCCTTATTTGTTCAGAGAAGTAACTTCAATGACACATTCATTTAATCTAATTAATTTCTAAGCCCATGGACTTCAACAGCTCATGTGTTGTCATGTTCACATGGGGAAACTTCGTCAAGAATTTGTTAAAGTTATTGATTTGCGCTGCACGTTTTGAGGTAGTTTTAGAATCAGCAGGCTAGTGGGGATTTTTTTTTTTTATTATGTTATAGCTTTTGCATTTTTTTGGACAATGCACATTTGTTTCCTCTGTATTTCACTGTATGTTTTCTTATTGTGCAAACAATCCTTTCGCAAAGCCTTCTCATTTGTTAGTTAACATTTCTTGGTTAAAGTTTCAGACCTTTTTGACAAAGTATGCTTTGACAGAGTTGTGAGGACATCCCAGTGTCCCCGATGTAAATGACATCTATGAGGCCAGGTAAAATGATCTTAATATTATGTTTACTTTTCTGGCTGTGTCTTATCAGCTGCACTTTTCTGCTTTCTGTTGCTGCATTCTGACATATTTGCAGATCTTTTTCAGCTGGATGTTCAATCCTGGAACATCACTCCCTCACATTTGTAAAATGAAGACGACAGCTCAAACACACTCCTCTTTGCCGACTCTCGTGTTGGAAGAAATCTTGAGTGTGGTGTGAAGTGCAGTGCCTCCCGGAACCAGACATGTAGAGAGGATAAGCTGCTCTAAGGCCTGTCTCTCACCCGACCGGCAACAAAGATGCTCGGGCTGAGTTTATGTATATTGGTCTGACCATGGTAAGCTTGTGACATGAGCACTTCACAGCTCGCGAGGCTCCTGTCAGTCTTTTGGCAGCATCTTTGTGTGACTCCTACCAGGGGGAGGTGTCGCCGGTAGTAGCTTAGAGTGTCTGTTGTGGGTGACTTATGTGGATTTGCCTATCTTACATTCGCTGGCCCCTGTAGCCATGGCAACGCAAGCAGTCAGTTCTGTCACAACCGGAGCGAAGCTAAGAACCATCCATGGAAATGGACACACAAGGGTTAATCCTGTGTATGTGTGTGTGTGTGTGTGCCTCCAAAGCTCACCCATTGAAATGGTACATGACGGGGTTAATCCTCGCTGTGTGTGTGTGTGTATGTGTGTGTGTGGGGGGGTGATGGAGAGGAGGTGGGGGTGGGAGGTGTGTCAGGATAAGGCTTGAAGGGCTTACACACACCGTCTCTTTCGCTCTCAGGCATAGGGCAGGCCTTATCTACAACCAGCACCCCAACCAGCGAATCACACACACATGCACACACAGTACACACACACACAGTCCACACACACACAGCTGCCTAACCTTCACTTCACCAGCTAGCCTCATTTTCCAACTCACAGTCACACATTCACACCTAAAGCCATAAATCCATGTACAATAAGTGATTAAAGCTGGAGCGTGCGGTGGCTGAATAAACTCCCTAAAGTGCACTGTGTGATGTTTTCACAAAGCTTACACTTAAACCTACAAGTGCAACTTGTTTAATTCGCCTTTGTCAAAGTCACACAAAAAAAAGAAAGAGGGGAAGAGGGTTGAACTTGTACAGCATTTCTCTGAGCATCAACAAACCAGGAGTTAAATCCAGAAAAACAATAAGACATTTTCTTTCTCAGCTGCTTTGATTTGTTTGACCTCAGGGGGTTTTGTTGCTGAATCAGCTATGAGGAAGACAACAAGGAAAAGGTCAGAAAGAGAGACTTACCTCCCTCAGTTTCAAGCTGTTCTGACATCGCCATTTTGTCACCCACACATGCACTTTCACATACTGATCTAACTCAAAGACTTGGTCTGTGTTTTCATGCCTCTCCCTCGCTCTGATATCTCCCATGTCCAGACTGTCAGGCTCAGGGGCACAAGGAGGGGGGGGAGAAGGATGCCTACAGTGTGTGTGAGTGTGTGTGTGTGTGTGTGTGTGTGTGTGTGTGGGTGTGTGCACGCGCCTGTGTGTTCATGTGTGTGTGCTCTCATGCACGTGTCGCCTGTGTACGTGCAAATGTGTGCAGCCTGCCACTTCCACTCACTAGTCAACAGGAAACTGAGCGGCACACACATCTGCCAGAGTTCTGATAACAACCGTCCCAGTCACCCTCCCTTCAACACCGTCTTTAACACTGATCTGGAGACAGCCTGCTGTTGCTATGAGTGTAGAAGCAGCCCTTATTACACTGACCCCAGCTTACAGATGACAGCGACATCAGGTCATTTTTGTTTTTTTCCCAAACAGGAATAAAAACAGAGCCCCTCCTGTTTTCATAGATTAGACCACAGTTATGCTACAGATACAGTTTCATGGCACCACTTCATAGTATTAAAGTCAGACATACTGTAAACACATCACTAGCACATATAGTCCCATTCTTTTGTATGGAGGCTAGTTAAGTGTCTCTGGGGCTCTTCTCAGTGGTCACTGTCTGCCAGATTTTGTACACTTGGCAGCTCAGGCGTCTTTACTCTCTTATTGGATCAGATGGAGGGACAAAGATCTATCTGTGTGATTCAGCTTTGATAAAAGATCCAAAGGACAAGCTGCCACTTCTTTTTCCTTTTTTCGGAGGAATAAGCACTAACAGGGAACATTGGCCAGCTTCAGATTAAAGTCTGCGAGTCAGAATCACTGACACTTATCTGCAGTGGTACTTCACGTCCTTTTTGTTGTTTAGTTTTTACTTCTACTTCACCATAATTCACAGACAATGTTGTACTTTTATACTCAAGCACGTTTATCTGACATCTTTTACTGTTTAAGATTTTACAAATGTTAATCAAAAATGCTATTTACACATTAAGTAATGGCCGGGAGACCCTGTGTCCTCACATGAGGACATCGCATTTTGGGTTTACTTGACTATATACTTCATTCTTCTTAATTTACACCTGTTGTCCTCGTTAGTGGACACTTTTTTCTCCCATCTAGTGGCCCTTTCGTAGCCCTGAGAAGATGATAAAACTTGACTGTCTAGAGGAACTTAAAGTTGTAACAAGGTTTCTGTCAGTGAACATGCAGACGGATCATTTGCACAACCCACTAATCCATGTAAAAACAAGATGTCAGCCATCTCTGCCAAGTCAGTCTGCAGCTGATCCCGACACAAAAGTGGACAAGGTCCAAAACCTGATCACATTTTATGGTTACAACTTGTTTATTTAAGATTAATGCTGTTGGTAATTTGATATGGAATACATGTGTGACTAATTTTAGCAACAGTTACAAGTTAATTAGGAAGTATTTGTCTGTGGACACTGGGACTTTATTATCGTCTCATTTGAGGACACTGGGACTTTGTAATTGTTGACAATGTTTAGATTTGTTAAACTTATCAGGTCCCACCGATCCTAAATAGCTAGGACAAATTAAAATAGCATACCAAACAAAAGTTCGGGTCTCAGGAGGATATGACGACATATCTGTGAGTAAATACAATTATGTCTACCATCAGAGATTGTTGTCACACTGTTTATGGTGGTATTCTGTTATTAGCTCTGGGTATACTGGGCCTCAGTGGACAATATTGCAAATGAATGAGCAGGACTTGAAGGTCCAGTGTGCAAGATTTAGGGATATGTAGGGGCATATAGCAGTGAGGATTGCACATTGCAACCAGCTGAAACTTTTCCCGGTTAGAATTCCTGCATTGTTTATGAGGAATTTACCGGGAGCTGAATTATCCGCAGAGGTCTCCTCATCTTCATACAAATCATCGTTTTTCTGATCCTGCTTGTTGCAAACAGGCTTCTAATTACGGTGGCCAATGTGAAAACGCAAAAGGCCTTGTCTAGGGCCAGTGTTTGGTTTGTCCACGGTAAACATGGCGATCTCCATAAACGAGGACCTGCTCCCTATGTAGATAGAAATGGCTCATTCTCAGGTAACAAAAACACAATGACTCTTATCTTTATGTGATTATACACAAAAGAACATGTACTTATTGTAGTATATTTCATTTTGCCAATATATCCCCTAAATCCTGCACACTGGACCTTAAAGACTTTTCTTAATGATCCCTCATGAGGTTTAAAGACATGGTTACATATAAAAATTCAAGGAAGTGAAATAAACAAACAAACTTAGGGAGACTGGTAAACTCTTTTGTTCTTAGTGTAAAATAATGTTTAAAACGTAACAGTGCTTGGATTAATCCTGCAGTGTTCAATTAATCTGTTTCTTTCCTCCTCAAAACCAGAACAGCCTAATCTATAATGATACTCGTCACACTGGTGTACTGTCAAACAGTGTTGTAGTACCCGCTATTGGTCTCAAGACCACTTTTTGGTCTTGGGCGTATCTCAGATTCGACTGCATTTTTACTCAATCTTGTCTCGGTCTCAGACAAAGAGAACTTTGGGTTCTATTTCAAGACCGGTCAAGACCACAGCTGCAGGATTTCACTAAAGTGTTGAATAAAGATGGTGAAGTTGATTTCAGCTCCTTAGCGTTTGTTTGTGTCTGTTTGCTCGTAGAAAACAAAGGAAAATTACCAAACACAAAAGTCACCTCTGTGATGCCTTTTGATTATTTCATCAAGACATTTCTCACGGTTCACTTTCACATACACACACATACAGGTTATACAGCATGGCAATGAAGGAGGACTCTTCATTTGTTTGCTGTGGCGGTTTTATGGGAATGTGAATTGTTCAGATCAATTTGAGGAGTGCCTATGTTTTTGTGTGTTCCACATTTTATCGTAAAGTGTGGGACTCACACTGGTCTGGTCTTGGTCATGACTTGGTCTCAGTTGAGGTGTGCTTGACCACAATGCTGCTGTCAAACATAAAGAACAAAGTGTAGGTACGTATATACCAACACACTGAGGTTAACCTTAAATTTAACATATTCTGGAGTGATATCTCCACAGTCAAAGAACATTTTTTTTTAAATAAAACATTTCAATTTGGTCAAAATCAAGGGAAATCCTATACCTGGCTTATACATAAGTACAATCAGGTAGGCAAACAGCACTGGTTGTCTACAGGTGACCTCAGCCTGCAAGCTTTGATTATCAAACAACCACTCCTCTACTTGCTTGTTTGACACGTTTTGTAATTAGGTCATTAAAATTAAAAGTTACGTCTACATACTCACAGTCTGAGATGACTGCTTTGTGAGTGTATTGGATTTTTTAAAATGATTTTTGCTTGAATGTTCATTTGCCAAGACATTTCTTTTATCAATGAACATTTATTCTGCAGAAAATATACTATATAGCAATAAATATCAATAAATATCAATATCATTACCCTGCATATACCATAGTATAGAATTTTCTCCCCATTCCTTAGTTAATAATAATATAATAAATAAATAAATAAATAAATAAGTAATATCTAATAAGCACTCTTTTTTGCATGAGTAGTTTTTGAACTTTAAGCTGTAATGAAATATTTTGACATTGTTGTACTGCTACTTTTATCTTGCGTATGAGAGACTTCTTCCACCACTTCTTATATTTCAGACAGAAAATTGTTATTGACTCAGCTCCTTTGCAAGAGCAAATTAAAGCAACTTCACATAAAAGACCAATAATCAAAGCTGTTATGAAAATGTTCTTTAGGAGTGAAACTGTGTGCAGATGAGTGCTCATCGTCCATTTGTTTTACAGTCACCATGCATCATTACAGGGGGCAGAAATTAGAGCTGACCTACAATCAGAGGTTGTCCTTTGACGGCAGCTCCCCCTTGTGGCTGCAGTGAGCCGGTGTGTTTGTTTTCATGCTGCCCTACAGTATTTTCTCACTCACTGGGTGAATTCCCTACTCAGGATTTTCTCTGGCAGGCGAACACAGACTCACTGCAACAAGGGAACTTCAGCGGCGAGCACGTCACATGTCAGCACAGGCCAATGGATGAAGGGATTAAACCAGAGAAAAGGCTCTGTTGTGTGCCAGTTTGTCATTAATCTATTTCATCTGTGTTTATAACAAAGTGTTTCCCAATAAAAGATCTGCACATACATATGAGAGCAACTTAAAGATCTGCATTAATACCCATCATCCTCAGTTTTTCCCTCACACTGGCATTTGGCAGGTGGCTTAGCCTTTAAGAGAGAGAAAGTGTGTGTATATGTGTGTGTGTGTCAGATGTGTGTGGCGGCGGCTGGTGTCAGCTGACAGCTGTGTGAAGGGAGATGACAGTGCCCTGATGCTGCGTTCTCTGTTCTCTGGGAGCCATTTTGTCTGTCTCTGATCTCAGAGTCAGGTCTGCCCCCCCACCCCCCCAGCCAATCACGTCACCGCTCAGCCTTGCAGAAAACATAGAAACACAGTCTGATCTCTCTCTCACTCTGTCTCACCCTCTCTCCCTCCCACCCACTCCTCCTGCGCTCCTACGGTGCTCATCTCCCACTTGCCTCTCTTTTCTTGGCTCTTCTGCTCTCTACCTCCCCCCCCTCCCTCCTCCACCACCCCCCCTGCTCCGTCACCTCTCCTCTCTCCTGTTTTCTCTTCCTTGCCACCCTCCCTGATCCTCCTCCTCCTCCTCTTCCTCTCTCTTAATCCACATCTCTCCTCAGTATCTGTTCACTCCCTCTCTCTTCCCCTCCGTCACACCCTCCTCGTCCTCCTCCTCCCCCTCCTCCTCGTCCTCCTCCTCCTCTTCAGGCTCTCTTGTTGTGCAACCCGTTTCTAAACAGCTCAGCCTTTGTGCGTTTTTGTCTGTTGCCATTTCAGCCGGGCTGCAGTCTTTACTCATTTTCCTCCAATCAGGGACACCATGTGACTCTCTGCATGAGAGGGCACAGTCCCTTCCCCCTTCTCTCCTCCCCTCCTCCCCTCCTCTCTCAGTCTCTCCCCTTCTTCCCTCCTTACCACCCCCCCACCCCCCCTTCCCTCCCCTCATCTAGCCAGCCAGCCAGCCAGCCAGGCAACATACGCTAGCAATCAGGGGAGTCAAAGAGAAAGAGGGAGTGAGGGGAGGGGAGGGGGAGAAAAGGGGGAAGGATAAAGGTATATACACAGTGCATAGTGAAACACTGTGCAAAGGCTGGAGATAGGATAGAAGTGATGGAGCAGGGGGTGTAATGTCAGGTCTGGGTGGTTCAACACAGATTGACCACAAAGCACAAAACATCTGTAGCTGCACAGAGCGTACTGTATTGTAACTTCGTTCCCTCAATGTACTGCAGCCCTGAGCACATCCTTACACACTCCACTCCACTGTTTATGTCACCCACATGTTGGGGCACATGCTGCATGTGTGTATACGTACACACACACACACACACACACACACACACACACACACACATACGAACGAACACATGCACACAGACTCAGAGCCCACACAAGAAGGGGGAGGATCCCTCAGTGTTGAACACGGCTCTGGAATGTAAACAAGAGAGAAAGAGAAGGGGAACGACTACAGAGACACTTTGTAGTTTTACATTATGTTTTCTATAGTCATCTCTCTGGCCTCTCTAAGTGGTTTGAATGTACAACGCAAAGTGGAGAGGGATAACTTGGCATCAGTGTGCAAATTAACCAGCATCACTGTATAGGGTCAAGCTTTGGGTTCATCTGAAGTTGACACGAGTGAATGGAGGCGATTGTTCCATATTTGGAGGCAGTGTTTACATTGGGTTTTAGTTGCGTCATGTTGTATAGGTGAAGCTGTGCTCGCCACACACATTGTTTCAGGCCTCCAGGTTTGCATGGTAGAATATAAATGAATGACTTGCTGGTGTATGCAAAAGTTTTAACATTCCCTGTGCTGCCTTTTGAAAGTTAAAGACTCATTTAGACTCTTTACATGGCATCAAATACGATTTGAAAAGCAGCTTTGCTCTCCTTTTTCTCCTGTGAGCTCAAAAGGAAAAACAGAAAAAGGGAGAATCCCTAAAGCAGAAAAACTGAGGCGAAAAGAAAAGGGGAACACCAGAGAGAACAATACGGGAGTAAAAGTGGAGCGCACAAGAGTGCGGTCATAACGTCTTTTTGGAAATTTCCATGACCACGGTGATTAAGTATGCAATCTGACCGCAAGATAGCTAAGGCCGGTTCTAAACAAACGCTCCCGCCTCTGCTGTGCAGGCTTGTTTAACGGCTGAGGTGGCAGCGTTTGCCTTCATAGCACGGGGCGCTGCGCAGAGATTGAAAACACACGCGCACACAGACACACACACACACACACAAAAACTCCTGTGTGCATGCAGTCACATTTAACACTGGTACGCCACGTTTCCCTGTGCCATTGTGTGTTCAAGACAAACTGTCATCCGGTGTGTCTAGAGGGTTTGTCCTTGCTGATACCTAATCCGTCTGGTTTGATCACAGCACCAATGTCTCTCTCTCTCTTTGTCCACATTTCTACATCCGTCTGCTTCAATCATGTCTCGTTCCATCACCCATTCACCCATCTAAACACGACTGTAGAGGCCAGGATGAGTTGGCATTGTCTCTTAATTTGCTTTGCCTAAACTTTCCGTCTTTGAAATAATCCGTCAGCAACAGAGTTTCCAAACCGCAAGACATGGGACCAGTTAGTGTTTCCATCTTTCTAATGATTAAAGTCGAGGCTGGCAACGGGGAAATCTGATCCTGGATGCGTGGTTGGCTAAATTTCTGTATCCACATCCCGGCTGTTGGAGGGTTGACCACAGTGGCCACTGTGGCCTGGTGGTTCAGGAGAGAGGAGGCCACGTCAGGGTGATGTAGCACCACACACACACACACACACACACACACACACACACACACACACACACACACACACACACACAACTCTATCATACTTACTCCCTCCTTTCCTGCTGTGTATTGTATGGCTGTAGGTTCTGACTACATTTATCATGATTATGAATACATTTTTAGCTATAGGGTTATATTTCATGTCCTACACGTCCTATCAGGAGTGCAACATAAATTGCTGTAACACTTAATATATTGCCTGAGGCTCGGCGGCGCTGGGTTTATTTCCAGACCTTGATTCCTCTTTTTCTTTCCTCCTCTGTCTGATTAAAGCCAATAAAATGTAGAAGAATTATCTGTTTGCTGTCAGGCACTCAGCACCCAAACACAACAGTTTAGGGACTGCGGTGAGTTCCTCAGCCTTCAACAGAAGTCGCACACCTCTCAATATGGTGGTCTACTATGACGGATATTACTCCCTGCAGGTTGCTCTCGGTGGCTGAGCTCCCAGAAGCCCCGGGGCTGTTACTCAACTTTAACCAATTTTATTAAAAATAGTGACAAGCAAAACCCTGACTGCGGAATTGTTTTGTTATCATGTTGTCGAAATGAAACCCGGGTCGTCTGTCTGATTCCCAGCAGCGGGTCAAGAGAGGACAGACACGAGGGGCAGTAGATGTGATTGAAAGCAGCAGCAATAAACAAATGGTGATGCTATAGTGATTGGAACACGTGAGACAAGGTCAGAACGTCTCTGCCTTTCTACCTCTCACGAGTGCACTCGCTGACCCTCCGTGAACTCAGGAAGAAATGACTTCTAGGATGGAAAATAACAAGGCCATTATACAACGACGAGGGCAGGAGTGTACCACTTACAGCCAAACAAATGTGGTGATGCTGCATTTTCGTGTCTAAAACGGAATGAGAAGCGTCTGACTGTACCACCATCGCGCTCCTCATGCATCCTAAATGATATACTCCTGTGTGAGCTGTGAAACATCAAACATTCATTAATAGCTCATGTGGGAAGAGGTGCGGAATCAATCATGCAAGCCTTTGATCTGAGCCGGTGACCTTTGCCCTTTAAATGTCACACTTTGATCTTTCTTTTTTCTCTTTTCTCTTCTGGTATCTGTGCATGAGAGGCCCGTCAGCTTTTCACAGGACTTCCACTGTGGATAAGTGAGCGCAACATCTGTGTCAACTTTAAAAGAAATCTGTTGTAAACGCGGGCCATCAGTCAGAAATCAGCAGCAGAAGCAACAAGAATAAAAACAAACTGGCGGAGAAGAAGAAGTAGCATTAGTGGTGCCATAGCAACAACTTCATGCCCAGATGTCTGCACTGCCAACGAGCATCTTTTCCCTCTTAATTTCCAAACTAAACAAACAGTAAGAAGCACTTTGTTGTCACACTGACGAGGGAAAAGTCAAAATGAAACAGACTACATGTTGATCCATCTGTTCTAGTATTTTCTTTGCTCTCCATCCTCTCAGCCATCACAGAGGGCGACCTCCCATGAGCCTTTGCAAACAGAGCCCCGGGGCCCCAGGGCACCTCTCTCCCTGCCCCAGTCACGCCACGGCAGCGGCCACACTCGCCAACCAAAATACAACAACAACAACAACGACCAGAAAAAGTCAGCGGCTGGCAACAGCAGCAGCAGCGGCGGCAGTGGGGCTGTCGTTAACGGCAACCATCACCACGGCAGCTACTTACCGGGACACGCGCAGCCGCCCACGGACATCTTCTCACATGTCTGGTGTGAATCCGATCAGAATGATGGTGGTGGTTCTGTTATCCTCGCTCCTCTTCTCCTCTCTCTTCTCCTCTCTCCTCTTTCTCACCAGTCACTGCTGCCGCCACTGAGGCTGCTCACATGAGCGTCTGTTATCCCCACTGTTCACATACACACACAGACACACACACAGACACACAGACACACACACACACCACCAGGGAGCAAAGAGAGAGAGAGAGGGAGGGAGAGAGAGAGGGAGGGAGGGAGGGAGGGAGGGAGGAGAGAGTGACGACGAGGGAGGAAAAGAGAGAAAGAGGGGAAGAAGAGGTTAAAAAAAGAGCACAAAGGATCGGATTCTCTCAGTTGTAGCAGTACACTGTGAATCACACCGTGTACGTGTTTGTGAGTGTGTGTGTGTGTGTGTGTGTGTGTGTGTGTAAGTGTGTGTGTATGTGGGTGTGTGTGTGTTATAGAGTGAGAAGGATTCTGTTCCTGCCTCTGCTCTGCCCTCACCCTCATCAGCCCTGCAAATTACAGCTCAGGTGGGAGGAGAGAGGGAGAAAGAGAGGAAGAGAAAGGGAGGGAACGAGCGGCTGAGTGCTCGAGAGAGAGAGAGAGAGAGAGAGAGAGAGAGAGAGAGAGAGAGAGAGAGAGAGAGAGAGAGAGAGAGAGAGTGTGCGTAAATGTGTGTCTGTGTGTGTTCTAGAGCGAGGAAGGCAGAGAGAGGGAGAGAGTGGACTGTCAAAGTGACCTGAGAGGCAGATTTGAGAGAATAACAACCATGTGATGTGGGTCCTTTTTTTTCTCCTTTAAATATGTAGAGGCTGTTTTTCACCGCTGCTGCTACAATGACACACACACACACACACTTCAGCAACACACACACACACACACACACACACAAACATATATGAACACGTGCAGAAGTGCACACACGAAGGTTTAAATGATCTTCAGGAGATCTGGCTGTACATGTGTGCGTGCATGCGTGTGTGAGTGCCGCAGCCGTCTGAGTGGCTTGTTACCATCCAGCGAAGGTCTGCTACATGGCAGGGAGGGCAGGGGGAGGGAAAAGGGGGAGGAAAAGGGAGGAGGAAAGAGGAGGGGGGCGATTGACGTGCCTCGGCTCTCTCTCTCTCTCCCTCTCTCTCTGTCGTCTCCCTTTCTCGCCCATTCACTCTCTCGCTCCGTTAGTCTTTCTGTCTGCAGTGTGCCACACAGTGTTGCTCTCTCGCTTCACTCATCTTCCTGTCTACTGGGCCATTTATCTCTCCTGCCCTCCCCCCCTCCCTCCTTCCCCATCCCTCGCCGTCTCTCTTTTTTTCCTTATTACTCTTTCTTCCGTTCCACCTTTCCCTCCCACTGTCTCCATCGCGCTCTAATCTTTCCTCCATCACTATGTCATTTGTCTTTCTCTGTTAGATGCACAAGTTTCGTGTGTGTGTTTGAGAGACAGAGTCGCCAGCTGACGTGCTCCTTCTTTGCCATGAACATGGACACTGTAGTTAATACTGAGACCATCCCACATACATTGTCCTGCTGCTGGAAATACTAACTATAACTTACTGTAACACTGAAATGTGTATTGATCCACCGCTGGAAATAGTCCCCAATAAACACACTGTTTACACCTGTTTGAGTAACGTTTGCTCAAAGCTACAGTGTCCAGCTGTTTAAGGAAATGACCATTTATATATCCTTTATATTTTATCCTTTAAACCAGCGGTTCCCAACCTGGGGGACAGGAGCCCCGAAAAGGGATCGCAGATGATGAAGGAATGGTGCAACAATTTGGCAAATACGCTTACTTGGTTTCTTGATTGCTGAGAAATTGACAGAGGTGGGGTATTTGATTCACAAGACTTGACCCAAGTCAGACTCAAGTCGCACATTTGAGGACTCAACTTGACTTTAACTTGGTATTCATGATTTGAGACTTGACATAGACTTGAGACAGATGACTTGAAAGGACTTCTTATATTAAATGTTTGCATTTCTCTAGATGTTGAGAGGTTACATTTTGTTCTTGAGTCATGATTTTCATTATTTCTAGTGCAATGTACACAAACCTGGCAATCTACCAGGACCAAGCAGACCAGGAGAGGCCAATGCACGAGTCAGCAATCATGGAGGGAGCTGGTCCAAAAATAACAAAATTTGGATTCAGGGATAATGTTGTCGACAGTGATAAAAAAAAAAGGAAAAAAGCAGAACAAAAATCAGTTTTCACTTCTGTTTTCACTTTGGACTTGATTCGCATGACAGTAACTTGGGACTTGCTTGAGACTTGAAGATTAAGACTTGAGACGTGCTTGTGACTTGCACGTGACTTACGCCTCGTTTCCACCGAGCAGTACGGTATGGTTCAGTTCAGTTTGGTACGCTTTTTTTCCGTATCCACTGTGAAAAGTGGAAATTTAAGAGTACTGTTTGCAGTTGAAACGCTAGGGTCTAGGTACCATGTCTGAAGGGTTACTTTTGGTTCCAAAGGTACCATACCGAAACTGTTTGGTGGAAACAGGGCTTTACTCCCACCTCTGGAAAACTGATACCACTCAATGAGGCTGCCTGCCAGCACTTGGTTAGCTTAGCTTTGGAAGCTCCGGGAGTAAATAGTTTGGCACATAACGCCTCTTTAACCACATGTTGTTTTTACCCTTTTTTGTGGTGCTGGTAGCTGGATTTTGTTACCTTTGGGCCAGGCAAGCTGTTTCCCCGTGTTTCCAGTCGCTGAGCTAAGCTAAGCTAACCAGCTGCTGGCTGTCACTTCATATTTAACATGCAGACGTTAACTAATTCAGCTACGCAAAATTCTGTTCATTTTTCAGACAACTCCACACTCATTGCTGTTTTCTCATGAAATACTGGATCATTTCAGCCCTTCAGCCTTCCAAAATGTTTCAAATAAAACAATCTGGACAGGGAATTCAGTCTTAACCCATATCCTACTGTATTACACCTATGACAAGGGGTCACATGTAGACACTGCCTCATTTTAAGGGCACGGAGACAAGTCAGAAAGGTTGCTGACCTCTGCTTCAAACAATACACACAGTATCAAACACTGCTTTTCCAGAGACAGTCAAATCTTCAAACCATTTCAAAGGTCATGACCTCAACTGAGCCCACAGCACACCTCAAGAGACTATATACATACACATCACAGTACATACACACACACAGCTAAGACAGAAAGCTAAATGAAGGATCTTATACAGAGAGACACTCTGTGCTGTTTCCCTCCAAAATGACATCACAGAGTTTCGTTGAATCAGGTTCTCTCTTTACATGCAACAAGGAACACAAGACTACACAGATCGCCTCCTCCACATATTTCTACTTCCCTTTTTTAAGACACTTGCTCTTTGTCTCCCTCCCTCTCTTCCTCACCCTCTGTCTCATTAGGCAGTATCTCATTTTGAGGAGGAGAGTGTTAAGCCAATCAGAGAGGGGAAGAAAGAGCAGAGGAAGGAGGGAGATGGAGAGAGGAGAGAGACGGAGAGGTTGCAGGAGGAAGAGGGCAGAGATGAAGAGAGAGAGAGAGAGAGAGAGAGAGAGAGAGAGAGAGAGAGAAGGAGGAAAAGAGAGGGCGATGGATGGATGGATGGATGGAGGGGGGAGGAGGGGAGGGAGGGAGGGAAGGAGGGAGGGAGAAAGAGAGAATAAATAGCTCTGGCGCACTCGTCCCCCATTACCCCGGGAGGGCACTGTCGCCATGGCAATGTGGCAGAAAAAGGATAGCACAAGCATGATGAGCCTCTACACACACACACACACACACACACACACACACATTTACAAATGAAAACTGTGATTCACACATATATCTGCCCACATTAACAGTTTCATACAGACAGTTTTGACAAGTTCATACTTTCAAGCCGATGTGTGCACAAAGCACGCTGTCTTACACCTTACCATAATTATTTATATACACACACACACACACACACACACACACACACACACACACACACACACACACACACACACACACACGTCAACAGTAAGTCAAAGCCCACATAACACAGATAAATAACTGAGACAAAGGAAGCTGCAGAGGCCATGGGATGAAAGACAGACAGTACAAACAAATAAGAAGGTGAAGGAAATGACAAAGGACAACAGGAAAGCAATTTCTGGAGTGAATCAAGTCTCACAGCTTCCTACTTCTTCCCTCCTAAAATGTTTCCTCAGTGCTTTCTTGTTACTTTCCTTGATTCATGTCTGTATTTATCATAATGTTTAACCTGACTTTTTTTTTTTAAGCTTGATTTGGGGGCAGCACAAGTTGTAAACACAACTCTGACATGTTATATTACCTTATAAAGTTGTTAGGGGTAACAAATTATGGCTAACAAATGGCTGCTTAGTTACACTTCCAGCAGACAGCAACATAATTTTGGAGTCAAAGTGCCATATTTACTCTTTGTTTTAGCTCTGTTTTGGTCTCCACCATATGGACTATTGCAGAAAATAAGCTCTGTGGCAAACAAACATTTCTGATACTTACATGTTTTGTTTAGCAAGATAATCTTCACAAATAAACACAACTTTTAGACTTTTGAAGCCTAAATTTAATCGGCAGAAGTAAAAAACTAACATTGGGTTATAAAGGAACTACATTATGGTCAAATGATTTAACATCCCCACCACGATGATGCTGTGAAGCCGTGTTCAACGTGATGACGTTCTGTAGTCTCAATTAGCCACTTGTTAGCAACTGCCTTTTTAAAGACACATAAAAGCTTCAGAATTCATAAGTAGGGTATTTACTGATGTCTCTTATGCTGTAGAACAAAACGTGAAGGTCTCTTAAGCTTGTATTAACCACACACCTTATTTCAGGTATCTAACCAAAAACCCATTCAAAAACCCATTGACTGGGGGCGTCGGTGGCGCAGTGGATGGTGCCGGCGCCCCATGTATAGAGGTGATGCCTCGCTGTATCGGTTGCATGTTCGACTCTGGCTTGCAACCCTTTGCTGCGTGTTGTCCCCCCACTCTCTCTTTCTCCCCCATTTCTCGCACTGTCCTGTCCATTAAAGGCAAAACGGCCAAAAAAATAATCTTTAAAAAACAAAAACAAGAAAAAACATTGACTTTGAGACAAGGGAACTGGGAATGCAATGGTTTTAGAACTCATTCTTGAGGCACTCTATGCTCTACGATGTTCACCAGCTAGATGCTAAATATGTCTGTCTGCTGTTTGATGCTGGGCAGGTAGTGCACAGTGGGTTTTTAGACATTTTTCACTGAAAAAAACACCTGATGCTTGAAATAATGTTTCATAAGAATGGTGAGAGTGAATCTAAACAGTTAGTTGTAGGCAAGAGGCAACCTCCAGAGCTGAAAAATAAAGCCAGCACAAAAGTACCAAAAACTGCGGTTCATTGAACAGCCTCTTGAGACTGGCTCCAGACGCATTTCCCACAGACCCTCATGTTAAAATACCCAACAAATGGAGTGTACGATTCATAACTAAGAATCACTGTGTTGTTGTTACCTTAGAACTGGCTGTACGTATCTGCATACAGAGCGGACCCTCTTCCATGGAGTCTGCCATGTTGTTTCTACAGTAGCCCAGAACAAACAAACCAAACACTGCCTCTAGGTAGGGCCATTCACCCTTTGCATTTTCACGTTTTCATGTTTTCATCTTGGGCACCACAGTTCTCCTACACACTTGGCACACGGGAGAAGTTTCAGTTGGTTGCAGTCTGCACAAGATGCCACTAAATCCTACACTCTAGACCTTTAAGGCTTTATGTTACACACAATAAAAGGCATGGCCGCTCTGAGTGGCAAGCTGTCCTCTATGCACATGAGTTAGATCCACCTCTTGCTCCTCCACAGCTCCACCCTCTGGTCCAAATACGGTCAGTTCTGGCTCCAAAAATCCAAGCTGGTGACGGCCGAAATGCCAAACTCAAGGCTCTAAGATGGGAGTCTACAAACCAATGGGTGTCATCACGGTGTCTATAGTTACAGGTAATGATAACATAACAATGAGCTTAAAGATGCTAAACATAGTCTAGAGTCTCATGGTGGTGCTAGAGGAAAAGACAGGGCATCATCAAAGTCAATGGGATACGTCCTCCAGGGTTCATCACCATCTCTAACAAATGTCATGGGAATCCATCCAACATTTGCTGATTTATCTCACTCTAGACCAAAGCAGTGTACCAACCACAAAATGCCATAGGGCCACTCTGCTAGAGTGTTGTGTGCCAAGTGTGTTTCAGATTTTGATTTGGTCAGATTTATCCTATCTAGTCTATCCAAGGTAAACAGCAGCCTCTGCTAGACCCCCATGATCTCTCTGTGACCCCTGTGACCTCTGACAACTATGTGCTTTGGCTCCTGGCAGGTTTAGTTTGTTCGCAGCTGCAGAGACAAAGTTCAGCTCTCAGGTCATTAATGATGAAGGATTTCTACTTTGGCAACAAACTAACCATGCCTGCTACGAAACAACAGGCTTGTTTCAATAATGAAACTTCAATAATGTAAGATCCAGCAAATTAGGGACTAGTGGAGAAACACTACTGAAAAATGTCGCCCCGCAGAGTAAAACAAATCACCTAAAGTCAGTAGACTGAAGTTAAAAATGGCTTTGGCGTCGCTCTCGTGCCTTTGTTGCGGCACACACTTATCTCGAGAAGTTGTTTGGATGGCAAATGTGGTGGTTAATTAGCTTGAGAAATCTTGTGTGCATCCAGCCTGAGGGCAAAGCAGAGAATGAAAGAGGCTGTTCTGAGACAGCCAGCCCTCTGTAAACTCTTATGTAAGGCAGAATCTGCATCCTGTTTCTCTCGGCTACATTATTGATGCAGGCTTCTGTTACCACGCTGAGTGTGTTTGTGTGCGTACGTGCCCGTGATCGTGTACACCTGTAAGTCGCTACCTCTCGCCGAACGGTCTCTCACCTCTGCTGCTCTGTAGAAAGGGTGGTCTCCTCCAGCTGAGGTCTTGTCACTTTCTCTCCTCTCCTTTCCACCTCTCTGCATGCTCTCTTGCTCTCTTTCTTCACCTCCTTTCTTTTCCCCGCTTGTATTAATGCAAGTCCCCTTCCTCCTCCTCCTTCTCCTCTTTCTCTCTCAGGCCTTCATTTCTCACTAACAGATGTTCTCGGCACCATGTGGGAGGGCATTCCTCTTCTCTGCTCTGAAAGCGTAAGAAAAAGAAGACTTACTTCAAGTGAAGAAAAATCAAACAAGTACAACAGCAACACAACTCCCCAACAGTCTCATAGAAATGCTCGTGTGTCCTGCTTCACCCTGCAGAGATGGTGTCAAGTTAAAGATCAGAGTGCTTTTGCCTTTTTATAACACGCTGCCCCAAGCGTTACACAATATCCGAAAGGTCAAAGAAGTGCATGCATATACGCGCACGCAAACATTGCATGACTGAGCAGGCAAGACGACTGGGAGTCATATAGAAAAATGCTCACACATATGCACGCAGTAGCAGCGAGTGTGAGGGAGGCAGAGGGAGGAAAGCATATACCTGACTCCTCAGACCTCATGGGTTCTTTAAAAATTCAAACATGCCAAAAGAGCACCGTGGGAGTCCTCCTGCAGGTCAAGAGTGAGGGAGGGATGAGAGGCAGAGGGGAGGAGGGGAGTGATTCAGAGAGAGAGAGGAGTGAGAGGCATGAAAGAAAAATAAGAGAGAAAGATGTTTTTATTTCTTTACTCTTCTTCCTTTCCCCCCCTCGAGAATGAGAGTAAAGTCTGGCACTCTGTAGCGCTTAAGGGAATTAGGAAAAATGTCTGTTTATGAGTGAACGAGTGCGTTTTACATTTCCAACCAAAAACAGCCTGGAAAAAAGGGGACAGTAGATGGAGAGTGGGTTAAATGAGTGTGTGTGTTTGAGTGTGTGGGGCCATGTACTGACATGGTGGCTGGATGCTGCAGTAAGGTGACCCACTTACACAGAACTCCCCCCCTCTTCTGAACACACACACACACTTACACATGCCTCTGCACGCTCCTGAACACACTCACACCTCACCCGCTGGAGACTGGAGGATGCTTTGGCCCCATTTCAGACAGTAATGTGTTTCAAGAGTTGTGGGAGACGAGGCGGGAGGTGGTGTGTGTGTGCGGCGGGGGTGAAGAGAGATGTAGCAACAGTACAGAAGAAGATGTGGGATTAAGGGATAAAGCAAAGGACACACACACAAAAGACCAGATAGAGGTCACTGAGCAGATGTACTGTAGGTAAGACGTATATAGAACCAGGTGGCCTTGTGCATCAAAATAAATGAGCGGGGAATATGTGGTACCTTGTTAAAGTGTGCGTCTGTGCGCATATTTCACTCCCCAAATAATCTAGTACAGCCATTGACTCTGTGTACCGCCATGACATTCAACAGAAAGGTCAACTCCTCGCTGGTATGCAGGAGATAACAGGCCAGACACATCCGTAGTCCTCCACAGACAAACAGCGAGGTGATACAAGATAACGCCGCACAAATGAAGAGGTGATGAACCCGAGTTCATTATGCACCCAGTTCATTCAGGTATGAATATCTGATTGGCATCCATTGCAGATAGGTGGCTCGTTGGGAGCAATCAGCTCACTGGGAATTAACTCATTCACAACTTTGGAGGGCTAATTGGAAAGAGAGCAAAGAGCGAGCAGAAGTCAATGGAAGATGTGTAATATCGCCATCTAGTGGAGACAATAGACCACAACAGATTTATCTACATCATTACCACTTAACCAACAGGGAGCTACAGTAAAGAGGGAATTTGAAAATATATTAAAGTCTACACAGGAAGGCAACACAGGCACTCCAGAAATATATAAACGAGGGAGGAAGCTGTTATTACAGTGGCTGAATTATTAAACGAGCCAACATGTTTTGACTACTGTAGGTCTTTATCGGGGCTTTTCAAAAACAGACGACAACGGTGTGGTCTCACCTATACAGTAGCACGAACCAATGGGAGGCAATCACATGACTGAGATATAAATATGACAGGTGAAACAAATTAAAAACACAAAATAATGTGAGATGAGAATACATAGAGAAGAATAATGTCATGTCCATGTGTAGAAGTTTTTTTTCTACGTAAGCCGTACTAAGAGACACCTAAGGGACCGCCTCGCCTCCCATATATTTAAGTCTGTCATCACGCAGTATCTCTTAATTGCTGTACATCGTACATCGACAACAGCATGACAGCAGAGTACACACACACACACACACACACACACACACACACAAAGAAATGAAAACAAGCATGAAGCATGACAGGTCCACTACACATTGCGATCTTCTGCTCTGAGATGTGCACAACAACTGTCAACTACAACTATAACTTTGTCTTCTGGTGGGTTTCCCCTGACAGGCCTTCACAGTAAATACTCTTATGTGACAGCTCTCCTTAAACATGCTGCTCCCGGGCCATTTCAACAACAGTTCAGACCCTTAACTAGTGAAGTAAAAAGTTAAAGTAGTGATACCACACTGTAGACATGCTCTGTAACTCACAAGTGAAAGTCCTGCATTCAAAAAAGTCAAATGGCAAAATATACTTAAGGTATAAAACATAGCCACAGATATCAGGGGGAAGCAGGGGACACTTTCCCCTAAACATCAAGAACATGTGCATTTAAGAAGAAGCAATATGCATGGTTGAAGGAAGTAAGTATGATGACATTTCCACCATAAACTGATGCAGAAAAGGCACAAACCGGTGCATAAAAATTCACCAGAACACAGGAAATGAAGTGTTTGAAGCTCAAAATGTCTTGGAGGAGAAACCCCAGACCCACCACTTAACAAATGTCCCACCAAATAATGAAAAAAAACTACGCTCTTGGTATTAAAGTACAAGTACTCATCATGCAAAATGGTCCATTTCAGCATAATGTATGTTATTGGATTTAATTATTTATGCATTAATGTGTTCATCACCTCTGTGTTGCAGCTGGTAAAGGCGGAGCTAATTTGATTACTTTACATACTGCTGGGTAGCTTGTAGATTAATAAAGTTTTAAATTTGTCTTTAATTTATACTAATACAATATCCTGAGGTTTCTCCCATTTTTTCCCCAGTTAAAGGGTTTTTTGGGGGAGTTTTCCCTATCCGCTGTGAGGGTCCAAAGGACAGAGGGATGTCGTATGCTGTAAAGCCCTCTGAGGCAAATTGTGATTTGTGATATTGGGCTTTATAAATAAAACTGAAATTGAAACTGAAATATAATTTACTTGTTGATTAGATGCAGTTTTATCAACCAGAATCTGCACAGTAACTGGTAACTAAACTAAAGTCAATCAAATAAGTATTGGAGAGTTGAACATTTCCCTCTGAAATCTAGTGAAGTTGACGTATAAAGTAGCAAAAAGTTTAACATAATCTAGAAGTACCTCAAAATTTTACTTAAGTGCAAAATTTGAGTAAAGGCATTTAGTTACTTTCCAACACTGTTGAACAAAACATCCACGTACAGTACTGCTACACGCTCACACTGGGTTGAGGTTAGTCATGTTTCTAAATTAATTGCAGAAAATGGCAGGTGTGAAAGAAAACAAAAATTAAATTTCATCCAAAAATGGCTGCATCATGGGAGTGCATCCCACTTAAAAGAGTTAAGATTGTTCACATTATGGCTCCTCTCTCAGGGTGACAGAAGAGCCAGAGTTTCTAAGCTTGGACCCAAAGAGTCAGGATCTCTCTGTGGAGTTCTGCAGTGTCCTAAAACTGAGACCAGACTGGGACCTTTTTGTTTTTACAAAATTCTGACTCAATGGAAGTGCACCAAATTGCCAGAAGGGCTTTTAGAATGAGTCAGATATTTTGGAAAATACATTTTTTAAGATAAGAAGATTCATACCACTATTGTATCTGTCTGACTAATGTGAAGTTGGAGCCAGCAGTCAGTTAGTTTAGCTGAGCATAAAGACCATAAACAGGGGTAAAAATCTAGCCTGGCTCTGTCTGAATGAACAAAATCTACCTACCAGCATCTGTAAAACTCAAGCGAGTAATAATGTGTGAAATAATGGCTTTTAGAAGTACTGGTAGCAGATTTTGTGACATTTGGACAAAGCCAGGCTCGCTGTTTCTACAGGGACCAGAGGGAACAATCATCAAATAAAGGAGGATTCAAATGGAGATATTTTTTGTGCTAGATTTTATTTCACACCATCAGAAGTTTTAACAGCTACTGCTCAGCCTCGCCTGGTTAAGGTGTGGCTGGAGGTGTCGTGTGAGGTGAAAAACACGATGTCAGTTGGTCAGGGTGGACTGGTACGACCAGATTCATTAAAAGACAAACACTCCAGCTCCTGTACAAATGATTAACAGTATGGTGGAACAACCTCAACATCACCGCACAATTGGAAACAGGGTAGTGTAATGGGTACTACAGTACGTGATGAGAGGAAAACACTTGGCTGCTGTACTGAATATGTAAATGTAATCAACCATCCACAGACCATCATATGATCTGTCAGTGGAGCATGAGCTTTGAGGCTGCTGTGGGTCTTCATCAATGGAAACCACAGGGGAATATACTGCTTTAGACAGCCGTGGTTATTATTCAGACATTTAGAATAAGTATTCATCATATATCAGGTAGCACAGTGTGGAGCAGTGCAGGGTGAAGTGGAAACAAAAAGGAGATTTATAAGGAAATAGCACTGGTTCTGATTCATGTGACTGCGAATACAAGGCCTCAGCATGACGGTAAGTCATGTGAACACCAGCGATTCAAATGTATTCAATCATAATGATTTAGTGCGCAGGACGAATGCTTTCTGAGGCCTGAACATTTTAATTAATGCAAAGACTTTAAACCCGGACCGCTGTAGGAGCCATTTGAAGCGAAACGGGGCGGTAACACTGTTGTTAGGCCCTGACAGCAAAGCCACGTCAAGGTGGAGGGTGTGTACACACATTAATCAGCAGAGTCAACACATCAATATTGCACTGTCTGAACATGCAGATAATCTGTGTTTGTTCTGGTGATGAGGCAGGCCACAGGAAGCAGATCCGCTCTTTGCTTTGCTATATGACACCACTCCACGCATTGATTCTACTAATGCTACTTATTATTATGTCTACCGTGCTTTGATACTGATGTTGGATGCACTGATGATTCCAGGATGTTCTCAGCGATTACAACATGGAAAATAACAGAGCACTTGGGGTGAATTTAACAGCTTTACAGAGTGGTCTTTCCAATTTCAGGACAACTCCCAGTTACACTATTAGCGCTCTCTCTATTAAAGCCTCCAGTCATAAAGGGGAAAAACAGATCCAAACTAAGCATTAATTTTACAATGTGCGAGGCAGCCTGGGCAGTATGAACATACTAATTTTGCTGAGATGCTTCATTTTTAATGAATAAAAACACATAAATAACATGATGCCTTTGGCCTACTGCTTTTAACTGCCTCTGCTTTATTAATTGGTGACTGTTTTAAATCACAGGGTGGGACTTGAGTCATATAATTTGGACTCAGGTTAGACTTGAGTCACACATTTAATGACTTGAGACTCGACATAATCTGTAACACCAATAACTCGTGACTTCACTTGATATTTGATATCTTCGTCGAAGCCCAAAGATGAAAAAGTATGTTTTTAAAAAAGTGTGCCATGAATCAATTAATTTCTCTTTATTTCCTGAGTCAACTAATGTTAACGTTATTCATTCCCAGCAAGTCAACATTTAATTCCCCAGACAGACAGACAGACAGGTAGATAGATAGATAGATAGATAGATAGATAGATAGATAGATAGATAGATAGATACTTAGTCACCCCGTGTCAGCGTGGGTTTTCTCTGGGTGCTCCAGCTTCCTCCCACAGTCCAAAGACATGCAGGTTAATTGGTGACTCTAAATTGCCCGTAGGTGTGAATGTGAGTGTGAATGGTTGTCTGTCTCTATGTGTCTGCCCTGTGATAGTCTGGCAACCTGTCCACGGTGTACCCTGCCTCTCACCCAATGTCAGCTGGGATAGGCTCCAGCCCCCCCGCGTGACCCTGAATAGGATAAGCGGTTGCGAAAAAAGATGGATGGAAAAACACACAGCATTGAAATGATAGTCTCATCCCAGGACTACTACAGATAGCTGTAACTACATTAGATATGCTTATAGTGCAAGCTTAGGTGATTGACTGTGCAGGTATTGCAATGCAAGGTGATTAAATCAAAGCATAAGAGCCGTACAGAAGAATTTAATACTTTGTTATGGGTAATATGAATGCAATTTAAGAAAAATATATGTACAATTCTTTTCCTTTTTTTGTTGAAGGTGCTTAAAAGTAAAAAAAAAAGAAAAAAGTAAAGACTATTAAATAAGGAATGCTGGAAAAATAAAAAAGCACAGAAGATAAGATATGAAATGCTAGCCGAGGGTGAATATCTAAATAGATCCAAATGCTGATGATCCACTTTGAACCAATCTGACAGCAGCCAGTCAAGTTACAGGAGAGAAGCTGAAAAATGAATGTTAGTAACTGAGCACCAGTTGGAAAAAAATATATTACAGATAATTTTTTTCCTGCACAAAAACTACATGGTGGTGAACACAAAAATAGTTGTAGGCGCAATAAGATGACGAGCGCTTTGCAAATGCAAGATTAGGACTTGGGACTTCACTTGTCACTTGTCTGTCTTGACTGGGACCTGAATCGGGATTTAAGTGCAAATACTTAAGACTTTTGACTCGCAAAAAATGACTTGGTCCCACTTGTGGTTTTTGGGGGTCTTTGCTGCCGCCTGTCGGGTAGCCTATCTGTCATATTGGCACTTGGACGCAAGATGTCGCTTTTGAGTAATGAATAAATAAATAAAAATGTGTTTTAAAAACTGTATTAAATGTTCTCTTTGCAATAATTCTGATTTATATGACTAAATTGACGCCATTAATGTGATGTGAAAGCAGCTCAAACATTAGTTACATGAGGTATTTGTCACAGAGATGTTTACAGTCGCCCCCTTAATCAGACTACTGATATTATCCACCCAATTTAACAATTACTTTATACAGAAACAAAGCCGACCAATTAATTTCGTCGTCGTTGCAACAAAATAAAGTGTAGTTCGTTTTTAAGCGGAAACTAATTGATAATCAATGAAGACCCTACCAGAAACATACAGCTGACCTTGGGTCTGTTCTCTACCCTGGTCCTGGCTCTCAGTTATGGACTAGATGGCGTCAATCTGATCCCAGGTCGGTTCTCTTTTCGCGCCTCCACGCGGGCACCACGTGTCTCTCTCCGGCCTGCCAGTGGACCATGTGGAGCAGCAAGATGGCGGCGCGGTGGAGGGGGAAAGACGGGGATTTAAATGCCGGCAACAGCCCCTTTCTGGCCACCAGCACACCACACGAGGTACTGGTTTACTCATTTTAGCTGGGTGACATCAGAGTGGCTGCACGTGAGCGGGTTTTGGTGTTTGAATAATAGGTGTTTCACCGGTGCACGAGGCCACATGCGCGCATAGCGACACGTGGCTTGTAGTACTACTAAGATAGTGACCAGGGAGTTGGCTCAGCTGGTCGATTAATCTGCTTTTTGACTCGTGTAGCGACGGAGACAGTTTAATGCCACGTTAGTTCATGTCATTACCGTATCAAACACGTTAACGACAGTTCACACCGGGGAGGATTGACGGGTGAAATCTGACAGGAACACCGGTTCATTCCCTCTGAAGTACATGATGTTCAGATAAGGCTGCACCCTCAGCACTCTCTTGCTCACTACACTGTACCCCGTACTTATTTTTTATGCAGCAATACTTTGCATTTACTTTGCTGTTTAAAGCTAAATTTAAAGTTGTGTCCATTTACTAACAGTGATAAACTACTCTACTGTCACCTGAGAGCAGATAAATGCCTTGTTACAGTAGCACAGGCCCTGAGAGCTGCTGTTTCAACCTCCCATTCATACTTATGATATGTCCTGCCTCTGGGGCCACTTGTCCCCTCAGTGTGCCTCCTACTTACTGGCACACCTCTGTCCTGATATGACTCTGTGGACCATTGCTCAGTGACATCATCCTTCTGCATGCATGAGTTGTACCACCAGTATAGTTTCACACTACACTACTGACAGTATGTTCAGATATATCTCCAGCTGCTTTCAGTTTTGTAGAGCTTAAATGATCACTGATCAAGGAATTAAATAAAGCACACAAAATGTATCTGTAATCATTTCGTTGTTTAGGTCCCTTTTGAGCAAAAATGCCTGAAAATCACAGGTTCCAGCTTTTTAAATGTCTCCAGTGATAGTTATGATCTGCATTTTTCAATTCAATTGAATTTCATTTTTATTTATAAAGCCCAATATCACAAATCACAATTTGCCTCAGAGGGCTTTACAGCATACAACATCCCTTTGTCCTTAGGACACTCACATAAGGAAAAACTCCCCCAAAAAACCCTATTACAGGGATAAAAATGGTAGGAACCTCAGGAAGAGCAACTGAGAAGGGATCCCTCTTCCAGGACGGACAGATGTGCAATAGATGACGTACATAACAGATCAACATAATAAATGTACAGCATAAATTCTAGTAATAATATTATTATAATGATAATTACAGTAATTGTGGTACAATATGTTGTAAGTATATATAAACATATGATAGTATATGTATGTGACAATAATAATCATATGTGTATAATGACAGTAGAAGTATGACTAATAATAACAGCAGCAGCAGGAGGCATCAGGCAGGACCACGGCAGCAGCACAACCACGACACACTATCCAGGCGTAGCTGCGATATGAGTTAACCTGCGAGACAGTGTAGCGTGAATACTCGAATAATCGATTAATCAAGAAAGTCGTCATTAGGGTTTAAAATTTTCACAGTACAACAACTGTCTTAGAAAGTATGTGTGCCATATATGGTCTCACAATATTACACAATTTTTGTCATTATCAGTTAAAATGGCCCTTAAAGGAATGAAAACAGATGGTCTCTTTTCGTCTGGGAAATACCAGAGGATCCACACTACAATATTATCACTATACATAAGTCACAAATCAATATTATTGCGATTTTAAATATGTTGCGATATTCTGAATGCTGCGATAAAATATATTGTGATTTATTACCTGTTTTTTTTAACTGTAAATTATGTCCCCAAAGAAAAAAACATCTGTTTTATCTAATAAGATAAAGTTTTCAGTCTGTTCACCTCACTTTAAGCCATTTTTTGCAGCAGCAAGATGTATGTAGTGGACTTAAAAAGGAACTGATTATATTACGCAAGTAGGCTACCTAAAGTATAATTTGTATATAATTAAAAATTGATACCCGGCACTGTGTAACGATATGATATTGCCACACAAAAATATCTTGACACTATGCTGTATCAATTTTTTCCCCATCTCTTGTTTCTTTTGGGTTGAATAAACACTTCACTACAATCGGAAGTTGAGACCTTTTTTAAAATTGAAGGGAAAAAAAGGTGACATCCTCCATCTGGTTGGAGGATTTTCCCATAGAAATTTTTTTCCCCCATTTTTTTCCCATAGAAAATACCATAGATAAGCAAATGTACACGGTATGATAACCATTAATTGTTATGCTATGGCATAGCGTGAAACCATTTTACCACTGCAGCCCTAGTCTTGAGTAGTCATTAGTTGCAGTGCAATAATTTAATCTTTTATTTGTTGAATGTAATTCTAATAACATCAAGATCTCGCCCTAAAAATTCATTTATTGAGCTCAGTTCTTTAGAAACATAAGTTAAACATCCGCTCTGCCTCCCTGTTTTTCCACTGCTGTGTTTGAAGCGTTGTCAGAATTGGCAGCTCTTCCTGTTTATGCTGAGAAAGTTAATTTGGAGCTTATTGTGTCCTGTGCCTCAGCTTCTGGTCACACCCAGAGGAGGGAGCGTATTATAAAATTGCCGGAGGTAGGAACAGACCAGACACACATGGGTGTGATATAATGTTTGTGTCTTTGTCTCTGCAGTTGGTCCTGAGTAGATGTGATGTAGACGGTGTGGAGATGGACGCACAGTCCTGCATGGATCACTCAATCCTGGCCATATTTGAAGACTCCGCTGTTGCGTCAGAGGTCAGATAAAGCACATCATCACAGAACACAGTATCATAGAAGTTTAAAAGAACAAGAATGACACTCTCAACATGTTGGTGGAAAATAAATTTGCTAATAAATGAATAAATCTCTCTTCAGGATAAGAGTGGAGCGGAGGAAGAGAGTGAGACGCTGCTGTCAGCCCTCACTGAGATGCTGGACAGTGTGGAGGATGATGATGATGTGACTCTGTCTCCCTTTGACACACTGCCAGACACCAAGCTCCTCACCCACCCAGAGCGCAGGGACAACTCATTGGTGGGTGCCCACTCAGGAAAACATCCTAAAAATAATTTACTTGGAAACAATAATGTGGTCAAACTTCATTACCCCGAATCCAGACCATTACATATCAGTGGTTTTCCTGGTTACACAGTTGAAACACAGATAAACTATGAGCCCAACTCATCGGCCACCTCATGATGATCACATGAATTTGCCTGATAGAAAGCTGCTTTATTTGGACTCAGATCATAGCTTAGATAAAGAGGAGCGTCCTGTGGGATAAACAGAACTACACATGCATGAACACAATAGTCAAGTGTTCTGTAATCAGAATAAGAGCTCTATCAGAGTAAAGATGCCTCATGTAACCACCTCAATCAGAAGAAACCGGCCCGATCCGGCCAGATCAGAAGGAATTTTGAATCAGATTAAGAGGGGTGGTGTAGACTTCTGATAATCTGTTCAGTAGGAACAGGTATAAAAACACTAAACCCGATAGTGTCTCTGTGGTTGAAGTAAATATAGTCTCTCTGTGCATGTTGGTCCCACATGGAGGTAACCTTAGCTGACGTAGCTGGTGCATGTGCTGCAACAGCTGTTTCTACAAGCCTCCCTCTGCTGATTTTGACAAATTCAGCAATACAAAACAATATATAGAGCTCTGCTAGAGATAGGTTTTTAGAAGAGTGCTCTGACTAATAAATTCTTTGATTTTGAAACAATAGCCTTATATAACGTTGTTGCTACAGGCTGAAATACTGCTGGATATAACACATGTCTAATGTTACCAGTAGCAGCAGCCTGCTCAGGAGACGTTTGGGGAGCTTTGGTAAATTGTATCGTCTACTGATAGTCTGCATGTGAGATGTTTAGGGAACGTGTAATTTGTAGCTGCAGAAAATTACCTGGGTTACACTTACCTTACTTAATACTAAATTTTATTAACAGGAGGAACCACTTAGTCTCCCTTTATACTTCATTATTAAATATATTGATTTTCTCCATGAAGATGGGTGATTAAATTCCTCTGTTATATTTCTGGCAGGGTAGACGCTTCTCAGTGAGCAAAACCACTTTTCTCAGTTTTTAAAAGTTATATTCTGATTAAATGCTGTGGGGCATGTATGCACACATCTTATTGGATCACATATTTAGTGTTTATGTAAACAGTTCATTTGAAATCTCCAATCAGAATGATGTTAATCAGGCTGAAGGACTATTGTCCATGTAACTGCACCCAGTGGCTTGTATAAGACATGTAATCTCCCATTATTGACCCTTTCTGCTGATAAGAGTCCCAACATCTAAATGTTTATTTTCTTTCTTTCTCTCTTCTCTTTAGGAACTAACTCTTGCTGACAGACTTAGACCAAGATCCAAACCACCAAATATAACAGTCACGATAAAGATTGATGGAGAAAAGAAAGATGAGAGCAATATGGAGAGAAACAGCCCACCACAGCTGTTCAAACAACAAAGTCAAACATTGTTTCACTCCAAAAACAAGAATGGAGAGGCCGAAGTCGAGGTCTTCAACTCGGCTTCTCTCGTCAACCTGGTGAAGCTCATGCACCCCTACTGCCTGAAGCTGCATGTGGAGGAGGAGGAGGAGGGCGATAAGCAAAGGAAGAATCACACAATATTCTCTCAGGAAGAGGTGTGGAAGTATGAGAGACCCAGTGAAGAGAGCGATGAGGAGATAAATGTTGTGTCTGATGATGAGGTAACTGTGAAAGACACAAAGGAGGAAGATGAAAAGAGAGATAATGACTACCTCTTAAAAAGCGTGCTGCTGAATGGAAGCTCATCCAGAACGGCACCATCCAAAGAGAAGAAAAGGGTGAGCTTTGGCCCCGTTCAAGTGGCTTCATTTGATGATTCAGCCGACGAGGGATTGAACAAGAAAAATCTAACAAGTGGGCACGCAAGTGAAACTGTGTCCGATCCACTGAACAGCACAAAAACACTTGAACCCAGAACAACTTTCTCTGAAATGAACAGTGACAAGGCAGAGGTTCTGCCACTCAAAGGTGAGACGAAGGCCAAATCACTCAGCCTCCAACAGTACAGGCAGCTGCGCCAAAAGAGGCGGCCCCTGGTGGAGAAACAGGGGAACTACACCACTAAGTGGCCCTCTGTTTCTGAGCCCCCGAAGGAGCTGACTCCCATCTTCTGTTTACAGGGACAAAGGCAAAACAGCTGTGGACCAAAGGCAGCACACCATTATCCAGATGGTGGAAGAAGTGGCGCTGATAAGCTCCATAGATCTCAGAGTCACAGTCACAGGACCCATCGCATCTCTTCTCCGCATAAACCTCACCCCTCAGAGGCCAAACCATCCACTAATCCACAGCGCAGTGCATTAAAGCGCCCAAGGACTGAATCTGAAATCATCTCACCTGCTCGTCTGCAGCCAGACATCACAGCTGATCCAAATATCACCGTGCCTGAAAGCAAAAAAAGTCCAGTAAAGAAGCCAGCGCTGCGCAGTAGTGATCCCCCAAATCCTGTCCTCCTCCCCCTGCCACTTAGACAAACAACATCACCGACCACAGAGCACTCCTCACCAGAGCCCATAGTGGAGTTTCCTAACAGAGACTCCAGCCCTGACAGCACCAGACACTTTCCAGAAATCCAAAATGAATCCTCAGGCCATCAAAGACAGACCTCCTCCTCAGGGCCGAAGCCTGAGGCGCTGTTAGAAAACCAGGGCTTCACCACTCTACTTCAGGACATTAAAAACAAGCTTACAGAGATAGCCTCAGGTGTCTCCCACAGATCTCCAGCACCGTGCACGACCACAGCACAAATTGAATCCTCTTCGGAGTGCAAGGAAATACACCCCCAAAGATGCACCCCAACAAAAGAGGCCGAGCTGGAACCAAAGACTCCCATGTCCCCAGGTCCAGATACAGTGACAACAGATGACTCGGGTAAGCTGGTGAGACAGGGCTGCCTGTGATTTTTGATAAATTGAGTTAAGAGAAATGAACTACGTCGCCTTAAGCTTCATATCTGTCTGTTTTTCTACTCCAGGAATTGAAGCACCTGATCTGACCAGCCTGCTGGAACAGTTCGAGGAAACACAAGGTGAGAAACAAGATTTCTTAGAACACTGTAATATTGAACACTGATGTGCGGTCTCCTGTAACCTCTTTTTTTATTCTTCCTCCTCCAGCTAAAGAGGAAAGGGTGTGTGAGAACGAGCCGGACCTACAAACAGAAGGACACATGGACAGAACTCAGCCTATAGGAACACAAAGAGCCTCTGTGGAAACACTCGAACCTCTAAGCACTTCAGAATCACCTGGGAATCCAAAAACCGTCATGAATCTTCAAATGTCAGAGGGTGCAGACATCCCAGAGCCCTTCGGCACTGAAATCATCCTCAGCACTCAACAAGATCTGCCAGCAAGACGTAAAAATCCTCCATCCAAGGCCATTCAGATAATTGACCCCCGTCCTTTACCGTCCAAGAAGACACACAGTCACTTGTCAGAACTCCCTGCTGCTCTCACCTCTCCTCACCTGTATTCAGCGGTGTCCTCAGATCACGATTACTGTGGCACCATAGACCGTTCACTGTCAGGTGCCGCTCAACGAAACAGAGTCTCTAAACTCAAGGATGTTGCTAAAACCTCTGAACTGCAGGTGACTAACGATGACTCTGCAGCTGAATGCAAAAAACAGACCTCCACCTGTGAGGTTAGCACCACCATCAGGGCTGCTGATACCTCTGCAAAGTCTGCGGTGCAGCATCTCTCAGAGCAACCATGCAACATGTCCGCAGACAAAGTTCTGTCGCCCTCAGACAGCGCTGCCACAGAGCAAAACTGCGGTCGTGCAGCAGAAGACAAGACAGCCCCGTGCACTCTCCCCACACCTCCACCCAGTCCTGCCAGAGGGAGGGAGAGGAGAAGGTATCGGAGAAGATCCCCTCGTTCTGACTCCAGCTCCAGCTCTTGTTCCTCGTCGTCCTCATCGTCCTCCAGCTCTGCCTCTCCCTCTCCAAAAAGACGAAAGTAATCATCTTGTGTTATGTTCAGCTTCAGCCTTTATCTGTCCTCTTGGTGCATCGCAGCTAATTCTCAGTTTGTCCCTCTTGTAGACACCGCTACAGGCGTTCAGAGAGCAGCTCATGTTCATCGTCATCCAGCTCTCCATCCATTTCCCGCTCCCCACGTCGGCGCTACAGATGGTCCTACACTCGATCAAGGTGTAGCAGGTCAAGATCCAGATCCTGGTCCCGGTCTAGGTCACCATCCAGATCCCGATCACCATCCCCGCGTGTTTACCGTAGCCAGTGGGGAGATGTTTACAGGTCAGTTAATGTTTGAGTTTTCCAGGTAGACATTGGAATTTAAGTGTCATTTTTCCATGCACATTTTTTATGAGTGTGATCTAAGTCTCTGTCTTTTTCTCATCCGAACGCTTCATCCCGACAGCGGCAGAGAGTCCAGGAAGCTCAGGAGAGAGCACGAGATCAGGATACAGAAGCTTAAAGCCATAGTGAGTAAAAGATGACTGATGCGTTTGTGGTATCTTTTTTTTTTTTTTTTTTGGTTGGTTGAGTAATGAGTGGTGAGTAATTATAAAATCCTCTCATACAGGATGAGCGCAGGGTGGTGTACGTCGGCCGCATCCGCAAGTCTATGACACACAACGAACTGAGGGAGCGCTTCTCTCAGTTTGGAGAAGTGGAATGTGTGTCGCTTCACTTTAGAGACAGAGGGTGAGTGTGCACAATTAAAATGTATGCTTTTTATTATGTTTTTTTACTGTACACTGTCTTTGCACCATTAATGTGCATTCATCATTTTAAAACCCTGCACCTTTGGTTCCCATAGCGACCACTACGGCTTCGTCACGTTCTACAACATGGATGATGCTTTTGCAGCCATCGATAACGGCAGCAAACTACGGAAGCCTGACGAGCTGCCGTTTGACATCTGCTTTGGTGGAAGAAGACAATTCTGTAACTCAGACTACGCTGACCTAGGTGAGACTCAAAACCAAAAAGTCAAGTACAGCGCTGCAGTTATGGCAAACAGTTTCCTTTGCTTAACTATGTATGTTGTAAAACTTCAGTTAGTCACTGTTGTTTTTGCAAGCTGCACCATAGAAACCACAATATAATATTCCTGGTAGAATTTGAATTAATTGATTCGGTCATTATCCTAATGTCCATCCAGATGTTACACAAATTTGAAACAGATTTCCAGAAAAGCACCAAAAGAAGATGTATTTTTGAATGTGGAAGTCATTGAACAAACTGAGCATATAAATGTCTCTCTCTCCCTCAGACGCAAACAGAGATGCAGAGCCGTCTCCTGCCAAGAGCAAGTTTGAGGACCTTGACTTTGATTCGCTGCTGAAACAGGCCCAGAGAGGATTAAAGAGGTAGCAGAGCTGTGTGGGAGGACAAGAGCACCAAGCTGGATGTGGCAAAGATGAAAAGAACATATTTTCATGAACCTCAGAGCGTTATGCTCCGACTTTATGTAGCAAACTTTTGTATGTTAGTAGTTTTTACATGTTTTGACTCTAATATGCATGCAGTTTCTGATGTGTACAGTTAATACATACAGATATGTAGCACTGTTCAATTTGATAACATGTTCAGTGGAAACCACTTCACAATGTTTGTTTCATTCCACAAAAATGATTTTGTATATTTGTATATAACAAAATAAAGGCACTTATTTGTGATTCCTAAAGAACTTATTTGGTTTATTTTGAATCCAAAGAACTATACATGTAAACCATACCAGTGAGCCAACACGCACAGTACCATGTAGTCAAACTGTGGACTGACACAGCACAAGGCAGTCTGTAGCTCACCTGATTTCTCAGTGGTGAGTACTGACCCTGAATCCTGTCTCTCCTTTAACCTCTGTATCTTGCTGGTGTCCTTGTGTTTCAGTTTCTTATTCCTGTGGTTTTGCTGGCTTGCAATCTCAAAACATCCCTTCAGTTTGTTCTGCAGGCCCCTCATCTTAACTTCAGTATCATACTCTTCTTAAAAATCTAAACTGTTTACACATAAGCTCAAAGTCTTTGTAGCTTGTTTTTATCCGCCGTCCTCAGATCCTCAGCAGCCTCTTTATCGTCCCTTGTGGAGTCAGCAGCGTTGTTAACACTCACATCAAGTGCGTTTGGAAGCTTGAAACAGCTCCGTCACAAATCAAAGCAGTGACATCAAATGTGGATTGAACTTGGGTGTATCTAACATCTAACGTTTTCTGCCGCAGATAACTTTGTTAGGTCATGCTTTAATTCCTCTGCTCCTTAAATAGACCTTTCTCATGGCAGACATCATAAATGATCAAACACGGGTGTAACCAGTTACATTAATTAAACATGTACTCTAATTAAGCTCCACTTCAGGCCCTTGTTAGGTCCCCACTGTCTCATTTTCATGGCTTTCTAGAGCCATCATTAATGATGCTATTATAGAGGAAGATTTCAGGGAGGACGCAGGGGACATGTCCACCTCAGTATCTGCCCCCCACCCCCAATAAAAACATGAAAATGGTAGAGCACTTTCAACTTGACAAAACTACACCATAAATTGATGCAGAAAAGCCATAAAAGGTGCATAAAGATAAACCAGGATGAAGGAAATCGTGTGTTTGATTCTCAAACCTCCCATTTCATGTGTGTCCTTGCCAAACCTACAGCGTTGTTGGCTGCACCTGTGCTTTTCCTGTAATGACATGTTAAAATGTCTTCACATCCACACCCAACCTCCCACGTTCCCTGAGCTCAATTTACAAACATCATTACTTTTTTGAGTGTTGCTGAGTCATCATTGTGCTTACTCACTTTCTTGGCTCCATCTTCAGATGTACAAAGTATTTATCCACTGGGGCTTCTGACTGGGAACCACTTGATCATGTTAGTATGATTTTAACAATAACAGTGACAACAGTGACCTTTGAGAGGTGAGAGGTTCAAGATAAGCCAATATGCCGCCTTACAATTAAGTACAGTGGTCGTTTAAGGTCCCCGTCCACTCAAAAATGTGTTTGGATTATTATTACTCACTCAGATGTTTGAGCTTCACTGTTCAGGATGATCTATGTGCAGAATTTTTTTAAACGTTTGTGACGTCTGCTGAAGGAGGAAAGTTTCTTTGTGCATACCTGTATGTGCAAGCATGGTTTTGTGACTACACAACTAATTTAGTTTGGAGCTAATAATGGTCCAATATCCAAGTTTATACTTGAAGCTGCATACACACTAAGGATGGACCTTCCAGTGAAACAGGAGACACCTTGTATCTATTAGAAATGAACATTTGCCTGTCCATAGATTTTGGAAATATCCCATTGACGGAGAAGGAGTACTGAGGAGCAGCTGTGAATCAAGATAATTCTTTATGGGGTGTCGGTGGCTTAGTGGATAGAGCAGGCGCCCCATGCACAAGGCTGTTGCCGCAGCGGCCCGGGTTCGACTCCAGCCTGTGGCCCTTTGCTGCATGTCACTCCCTCTCTCTCTCCCCCCTTCACACTTGTCTGTCCTATCAAATAAAGGCTAAAAAATGCCCCCAAAAATATCTTAAAAAAAAGATAATTCTTTATTTGTCCCACAGCAGGGAAATTTGCAACATTACAGCAGCAGAGGGATAGTGCAAACAGGGAGCATCAGTGCAAAAATATACAAAGCAAAATATAAGTATGTAATATTTTGTAATATTTTTCTTACCAGGCAATTCTCGTGGAAAAAACACACACACACATATAAAAGATAATTCCATGCAGTATTTTATAAGCATGTCTATAAACACTTGGAGGGGATATGTAAGCTGATAATACACAGATTTCACATTCATTCATTTGGAAATGTTAGGCACCATTGCACTAGAAAATTTTGCATAGCACAGATTCAGTTCAGTTCAGATGTAATGCCATTAACAATGGTGCAGCCCGATAGTTTAGCACGTGTGAATGCAAAGACTTGAGATTTACTTGGCACTTGCAAAATCATGAGTTGTTCCCACCTCTCTGCAGAACTATGATGAAAGAAATCCAAAGTGTTTGTTATTTGAGTGCTCCTTTCGTGTTTTCAGGTGGGTACAACTGTCCCTTTAAGACGTTGAGCCGTTGGTCAGACACGTTGACGTTCAGTCAACAGTGAGCACGCGCCTGCCTGCCTGTGTCTGAGCTGAACTTCAGTCATCACAAAATAAGAGCTGTTTTTTATTCGCTCTCAGTTTTTATTACAACCTCAGACTTTAGACCATGTTAGCATCATGCTGCGCGATGCTTCCGGTGCGTAACTCCGACCGGTCTGCGCAGGCGTGAGAGGACGGTTCAATAAAAGTCAATCAAATTAAAGACTGGCATACAAAGCTATGACAGCGCTGTCAGGGGAGCTTGTGAGTGAGCATTAGTAAACAGGAAGAAGAGACCGAGAGACACACGACAACTCAACACTAAACTAAACACTAAACCATGTCAAAGCCGGGCAGTACCGGGGGGCGACCCCACACTGGTAACAAGCGGTTCATCAGTGGAGTCGTGGAAGGTGAGCAAACTGGGAGCAGGGGCCCAAACTGGAACACCACACCCCAGTGTTGGGCAGGTTGGAGTACAGCACCTCAAACAAGATGCAAACATCCAAGTTAGGCTGCAAGCTAGCAGGATGAAGTTAGATTTATTCAGATATCAGTCATGTATTGATCGCTTCTGGTAAGGAGACACATTTGGTGCAAACTTGACCTTTGCTTGATGCAGGTTTTTATGGGCGACCATGGACTATGGAGCAGAGAACAGAGCTGTTCAAAAGGTATGTGGCTCCTGCTGTGAGTGAATGAAACAGGAGAATGAATACACTTAAAAAAATCAGTCACATGAAAGCAGAGCCTGTCCTAAAAATGGTATTTGCTTCATATTGAGTGTTGCCCTGTGCTGCTGTTTATTAGATATCCACCTTTAGTTGAGGACACTTGAAAGACTGCCAACACTGGACCATTAATATTTAACACGCATGGATTTGTTGTCTCCCTTCTAACACACAGAATGATCCATTGTACTCAATCATTTCTCATCATTTCCAAACTAACTTAATACTTGATGTAATTGTTGACTGCTGGTGTTGGGTTCCACAGGGAGCAGAAGTGGGGTTTGAACACGTACCTGTACGCCCCCAAGGATGACTACAAACACAGGATGTACTGGAGGGACCTGTACACTGCTGAGGAGGCAGGTGAGTTTCACCCCTTCACATGCTCCCCTTATTCACTGAATAAAATCCCAAATCTTATCTGACTCTTAGACCTGGAGGATGACCTGAGATCACCTGGTAACTAGAAATGAATGACTGTAAGATAGACTCCGAGCAGACAATGAAACTCTTTCCTTTTTCTTTTTTTAATTTAAATTAGATGATGTGACAGATCTGACAATACTACTCAGGTATCAATATTTTCACCCATCTCATCAGGGATAGCTTTCATCTCCCTCATGCATTCATATCCAATGAAGTATCTTGTCTGCGCACACTTGTATCGAGACAGGTGCAAAATTAAATAGCTTCGTTTTGGTGCAACAACTTCCTAATTGTGTACAATGGATTCAATAAGTTTAGATTAAATTTCATTCCCACCTCTGAATTTCAAAAATATCCTTCATACTCTATTGGCGGCATACATAAAACACTAATGGACGCTAATGTTCTGGAAAGATTAAAATAGTTTCTGAAACTAAAAATATCCTTAACTGGACCTGTATTCACATTATGGAGTGCATGTTGGCATCATGATCCTAATTCACAAACTAATGTTGTCAAAAATATAAATTTTTCGAAACATATTGCTGCGCTTTCTTGCCTCTTTTTATTGTGAATGCCTAACAAATGTCATGCTATAGCTTATTTATATGTATATTTTTATAAAAATGTAAAATTATATGCCCTCACTGTCAGTTTTTTCCCCATGGTACTGAAAATGCTATCGATTTTTCCAATTCAATTTAATTCCAGGATTGTGACAACACAAATGCAAACTGAACCAAAAACAATAACACACACCCACAAACTCAAAGGATGTGGTCATTTCTAAACTGTAGTTATCAACTTTTCTCATTTTATGTCAGTGTCATACCAAAGTCCCTCTCTGAGTCATCATTATCTCCTCAGAGACATTGTGTAATTGCTCAGTTTGGAGCCTCTCCTTTGTTAATTAGGTGCATCTTATCAATAATGTTACTGAAGGGCAGTGACGATTTATCATGTCCTAATGACTCCAAGCGTGTATCAAAACATACACTCTCAGTGGACTTTGGGCCGTCACTTATCCCTTTGCAAATATTCAAGGCGTAATAATGTTGGATGTGGGGTGAACAGAACAGCTGATTTAAATTTATTGTGGTGTTTTTGATGATCACAGACTTGAGAATCTACTCTTGGGTAGCCCACAAATGTCCTTATCTTCTTATCGGTTGGCATTGCTCAAACCTAATACTCCAAACTGGGAACCAGTGCATCATTTACTTCCCCTTAAAAACAGCATTCATTTAAAATATTCCCTTAACTAAGAGAACAGTATATTTAATTTCTTATCTCTTATCATTTCCCCAGAACAACTCATCGCCCTGATATCAGCAGCTAAACAGCACAACGTAGAGTTCATCTACGCGATCTCTCCTGGCCTGGACATTACTTTCTCCAACCCCAAAGAGGCTGCCGCCCTGAAGAGGAAACTGGATCAGGTCAGGACTTTGTGTGCAGAGATGAAGGGTGGGTGCACGAGAGATCATTTAATCTCAGCTGTATCTAGCTTCATGGCTCTCTGAGGGTTTGATATGGACACCACATTACTTTGTATGAAACATGAAGCAGTAAATTAGAAGGGTTTGATACACTGTGAGATCAAGGGGCAACTGATGGCACTGATACTGATGCAGGAAGTAGGTTTAATTACTGGTAGAATAACTTTATAAGCCTAAACGAAAATTTGCTTTGACAGTTCACCTGTTGTGAAACAATCTAGATTGATAAAAAGCACCACAGGTAACAGGAAAGATGTGTATTTTTGCTTTTGGGATGAACTGTCCCTTTAAGATCTCCAAACCCAAAGCTGTCCTGTCTCTCCCTCAGGTGAAGCAGTTTGGCTGCAGGTCCTTCTCTTTACTGTTTGATGACATTGAGACTGAGATGTGTCCAGCTGATAAGCAGGCCTTCAGCTCCTTCGCCCACGCTCAGGTGGCCATCACTAATGCGGTGTACCAGCACCTGGGAGACCCTGAGTACTTCCTCTTCTGTCCTACAGGTCAGGCAGCGGGGTTGCCCAACACTGTGGCTAAATGAACGAGCCTAATGCGGTTTGTTTTGTAAAATGTCTCAAATATTATTTTGTCCTGTTGAATACAGGGGAGTTTTAAGCATGTAAGCACTGTGTGCTCTCTTTTGCCACTGTTTTCCATCAATGGCGCATGTTTTGTCCCTGTAACTCCAGATTACTGTGCTGCATTCTGCACTCCCACTGTGTCCCAGTCCTCTTACCTGCACACTGTGGGAGAGAAGCTGCTGCCTGGGATAGACATACTGTGGACTGGTAAGGCCGCACTGACCTAGAGCCTTCACAGAAGTAGCCAAAGGTACAGTTTTATGATGCATATTTTTGCACTCACTCTCCTTTTTGTGTTATTTAGGCCCCAAAGTGGTGTCCCACAAAATCTCTGTTGAGTCCATAGAAGAGGTGTCCTCCGTCCTGAAGAGGCCACCAGTCATATGGGACAATATCCATGCAAACGACTATGACCCACAAAGGCTCTTCCTCGGACCATACAAGGTCAGCTTCTGACTGTAATCTCTATTTATATTTATAATTTGAGATGTGTGTATCAGCTCCAATGTGATCTGTGTCCAGAAATAATTATATCAACGTGATCTTTTCTTGTTAGGATCGTTCCACTGAACTGATTCCCAAACTGAGAGGAGTGCTCACCAATCCCAACTGTGAGTTCTACCCAAACTTCGTGGCCATCCACACTTTGGCTACATGGTGCAAAGCAACCCCTGATGGAGGACAGAGGGATGTAGAGATGGGTGAGTGCACAGTTTTTCTTGAAATGTAATGTACAACTCTCTGTGCTGCCTTTTCATTGCATCTAGCAGCTTTGGCGTAGACGCAGAACAGCCCAGCTCAAATGTGACTTAAACAATACACCAGTACAACTCTAGTGATCGTGGGGAAGGAGATGGGGTGTGTCCTATTTAGATAAATAAGCTCCTCCCCTAATCACATACATGCATAAAGACAGGAATATGTTGCTGAAATATCACATTATACAAAGCGTGTGCAGGTTTCCAGTTTTAAAGTTTTTTTGTTTTTTTTAAATAGTACTAGCATGAACAAAGACCAGTGGCTGCTTGAAATCTTTAGAAAATGGTTGACACAGCCATGGGCAGTTTATGAAATAATGCGACCCTGGGCACAAACATGCAGAAGGCCCCACCACCTCTCCTACAAAGGAGCAAGACATTGTTGTTTTATATCTCTTTGTTGTCAAGCAGTGTCTCTTTGAGGTAATTCTGTGTACTTTTTGTAGTTTTGTGTCTCTTTGTGGTTATTTTGTGTCTCTTTCTTGTCATCTTGTGTCTCCTTGAGGTAATTTTGTGTATTTTGTTGTAGCTTTGTGTCTCTTTGTGGTTGTTTTGTGTCTCTTTGTAGTGATGTTGTATATCTTTGAGGTAATCATGTATATTTTTTATTTTTATTTTTACAGTTTTGTGTCTCTTTGAGGTAATTTTGTGTGGGTTTTTTTGGGGGGTATTTTGTGTCTGGATGTTTTGCCCCTTTTTGCAGTTATTTTGCCTCTCTTTGTGGTCTTTTTGTGTCTCTTTGTTGTAATTTTTGTCTTGCTGATCAGTACCTCTTAACTTGAATGACAGTTTACGGGTGACCTCCATGGACACAGCTTCATTGCTAAGTGTACTGAAATTCTGACTTTTCTTGAGATACTAAACACAGTTTGTCCAATGTTGATAAAACATTGGAATCTGAAACTAGTGACACAGACAGGTGGATAATAGTTATAGAGGCAGAAGCCTGAAATATATAATATCTTTGGAAATGTGGATTCTGTGCAATGTCTCAATGTCTCTGACCGTTATCAGCAGGGGATGAGGAGCAGGACCCCTTCTACAGCCCCCAGAAAGCCCTGACCCTGGCCCTCACTGACTGGCTGCAGGAGTTTCTGAGCACTGATCAACCTGGAGGTATGAAAAAATACTTTTCATTAAACCACAAACAGTGGCAGGGGTGGAAGGTAGAGATGGTGTGGGTATCACGTTAAGACAACATGTGCCATCACTGTCCACGTCTCTCCAGGTCGTCCTGCAGCTCGTCTCAAGAAGGAGTCGTCAGATGAGGAGCCCATGCAGACAGACATGGGAGAGAGCTCCTACATTCCTGGACCTGGGGAGAACCCGCTGTACACAGCAGAGCCTCTGACCCTGGATGACCTGAAGCTGCTGTCGGACCTCTTCTACCTGCCGTACGAACACGGGGCAACAGCCAGGACCATGCTGCAGGAGCTGGATTGGCTCAAGACCCACAGTTGGGATGCCGCTGCAGAAACAGACAAGGTAGTGTTGCATGTTTGAGACTTTTTTCTCCACAGCAGATGATGTTGTGAACAATGTTCTTCACCATCTAAATATATGCTTAAACACAGTTTTCCCAGAGTGTTGAGTGGCGTTCGAGAGCGCAGCGTTTTGATGACATGTGCGAAGCAGTGGTGCAGATGTTCAATCGTCTGTCCAATGCCCCCAACCGCAGCATTCTGTACGACCTCTACAACTACATCTGTGACATCAAGAGTGGGGTTGGCTTGGCTCGAGCCTACATTAAAACACTCGGTAAGACAATCCAAATCTTCTAATGTTCATCAAACCACACAGGCTTGTTTGTAAAAGGTTAGTTGTGTTTCATTATGTTGCTCATCTTTACCCACATTTATAACAAATTTTAATCTGTACTTATTTTTAGTCAGTGTATTACCTACAGTAGATGTCTATCGACACACCCTCAGTTTTGAGAAGCAGGCAGGAGTACTGCCATGGAAGCTAAGCAATGTACTGCTGTGGAAGGGGGCAGTGGCAAACCTTATTTAGCCACCTAAAAAAAGGCCCAACTAAAAAATATCAATATCAGTTTAAGTGTACGCTATATTTAGAATATTTTCACTGCTTTACCTTACTGTTAGACAGCGATTTCCAACAGGGAACTTAAGCCGTAACATCACTCTCTTTAAAGCCAGACTCCATTGAGATAAACACTAATTTAACATTACTAAACACAGGAGTTGCTGGTCTACAGCTGCCGTGATCAGTTAGTTTGTTTGTGTAACTTTGTGACTTTGGGGTTTTAAAGGTTTAGTTTGGACTCACTAAAGTCACACAATAACAAACAATCTAACTGATCGAGGCAGCCGTGGATCAGCAACTCCTGTATTCAGCAAGCTAAAATGACTGTTTTGTCAGTGGAGTCTGGCTTTGAAGAGAGTGATGTAATGGCTTCAGTTCCCCGCCAAAAACGCACTATTTTACAGCAAGGTAACGCAGTTAAAATATTATAATATACCTGTTAATATTATTTTTTAGGTGGGACTGTTTTAGGTTTATAAAACAAGTATTGTTTGTGCACCCATCCACAGCAGTACATCGTTTCCATGGCAGTACTCCTGCCTGCTTCTCCAAAGCGGGGGTGTATTGATTGACAGCTACTGTAGGTAATACAGTGCCCATGGATAAATATCTCATACAACCTAAATTCACAAGATTCATACTATCTCTTTAACCACGTAAGCATCATGTTATAATGTGTTTGCTTTCCTCAGGAGGGCAGGGTCGACCCTCAGCCCAGCCGATGAACGATGATCCTGAACCCTGGGGCTTCAGAGGAGGCCTCTCTGGAGAGTTCCAGGTAATGTCATCTAAAGACTGTGACATATTTGGTCATTTAGGCTACATTAAAGATACCATTTCTCCCATCACTACGTGTCAAGCATCCATCAATATGTTGAATATGATTATCCTCTGTACTTGTAGAGAATGCTGCCATGTCATGGAAACAGGGACCTGTACAGACATCCTCCCATGACGGCGGTCTACTGCATACGGTCGTACTGCCCTGAGGATAAGGTTAGGATTTCAGCTCTTCAGACATTGAGATAATTTTTTGGCTAAAATTCAGTAGTGATGTTACAGTTTTGTTTTCTGGACTAGATGGAGGTGGAAAGGATTTTCACGGAGATGAAGAGCGCAGGAGACGGCAGAGTCCCCTTGATGATGCAGCCTCCACTTATCTGCGACAGGTGAGAGTCAGATTTCACTCTGGAGTATTCATGCTTTTATACTCAAGTCCTAACATTCCCTCTGTCCCCACTGCAGCCTGTCAACAGGTGAGATCTCCCCTTCCCCTCAGTGTGGTCTTGTTCTGGAGGATGAGATTGGGGTGTGTGGTTACGCCCTGGCGCTCATTGATGCCAAACCAGCTGCAGCCAAGATTCAGGTAATCAGCGTCTGAGTAGTTTCCAAAATACCAGATGAAGATACAGAGCGTTAATTGTTTTGTTTTTATCTCAAACCTCCAGAGGGCAGTAAGTGACTCAGTGTTGAAGGACTTCCCCTCCCTGGTTACCATACAAGTGCTGCCCCGGGTCACTGATCCCTCTCCAGCCAAGCGTATGATTGGTCAGCTGTTGTCCTCCATCAGGAGCAGTGGTAGGTCAAGGCCTCTGATAATTCTTAGATGAGCCTCATGAAACTGGCCTGTAATCAATTCATAAACTCAGGTTTAACAGGCTGCATATTCTCCACAAGGAGGCGCTGCTCAGTCAGTCACAGCAGCTCCACACCTGCCAACTCCTGCTAGCAGCGTCTGTTTATTCATGCACATGTAGGCATATTGGGGTCATTTAAAACTCATAGTTTTAAATTCTTATATTCTTATTGTTATATGCTTCATCACAGTTCTGAATCCTCATGCACCACAGCTGTGCCATGAGACTATCAGCTGGTTTTGTGAGCTTTGCATCTATGAATCTGCACGACTTTGTACCAGTGTCAATGAATTCCATTTTGAAGCACAATCCTCGAAATTTCAAACATCTTCTTTGTTTCCCTTTCCCCAACTTTCAAGGTTCCAGAGGAGCGTTCTGTGAGTTGAGGCAGAGCGATCGCAGGATGCTCGACTTCTACACTAAACTGGGCTCCGTCAAACCCATACAAATCACCGGACTACCTGAAGGCATCCTTGCCATGGGGACAAGCCTGTGAACAAGATCGATCACAAGGATTTTCCTCAGGTTTGAAATGTTGAGAGATGAAACTGTGACTAATTGCTAACTTTGCATCATGTCAAACTAAACTCCATCGTCATTTCTGATCAGTTAATATCATTTGATATGATTTGTGTAATCTAGTAACCATCACCATTCGCCAGTGTCCTCCTACAAAGCTGTAACAATAGTCGAGGAAACGCTAAATGAAATCTGAGTAACAGATGTGTAATGCAAAATACTACTGATTTTGTAGACATTAATATTTTAAATTGTAAAGTGATTATTTTTGAGATAAATTTGTTGTTTTAACCCAGCACAATAAAAACGTTAAAAAAAATGTTCTGATTTGTTGCATCTGACACTTCACAGTTGGCGACATTAAAAACAAGACGTATACACAACAAAACATTCAAACAAGATAATTTATTTCTTTGTATTTTGAGAGGGTACAAAATGAATATATGAATGGTTACTGTTTAAATAAAATAGCTGGTGTTTCAATTATTCTCTGGCTTAAGAAACTAATGATATTCAGTCTATTAAAATGTGTGAGAACCATTTGTGGACCTGCTCAGAAGAACTCATCACATGTGCTTTATGAATCAGAAGTTGATATGCATCCAGTAATTAGACCCATTACATCAATAGAAATCAAATAACAGAGACTTCAGTGTGTGTGAAAATGAAGATAAAACATAATGCAATGAGTGAGTTTAATATTTCAAGTAATTGAAGGACATTCGTTTCTCTTCTTTAAAATATTTTATCCTGTTTGTTCCCCTGAGTGTCTGACCAGCAGAGTTCGGCTGCAGGAGAGGAGATCCACATTACCCGGGGCCAGATGCATAAATTATGTGTTTGCAAAAGAAATATGCTTACACCACAATAACCGGTACTTATAAAGGAAGAATGTGCGATAAGAATGTGCGCAACTCACACATTCTTCCAACCAGGCGTACACACATTTTTAGCTGAGCTAGTTTCGGGTGAAATGATAAGGAGGAGATTAAAAACAAGTTGAGAAACAGATAACATTTTTAGGTTATCACCATCACTGACTGTGATATCATTTTTGCAGTCTAAACAGTGCTTTGTAACATTTCAACAAAGGCACATTCATAAATTAAATTTTGAAGTGTCTGAGTGATGAATTTCGTCATCATTTTCATTCACATTCATCTCCCTGTTAGTCATCATTTGATATTGTCCTGTGAAGCACTTTATAAAGTCAGTTTCAACATGAGCGCTGTGAATGTATCACTGATCATCCTTCTGACGTTTAACAATAATGATGATTGAGATTTTACCGTGATGATGGTTTGCAGATATGTGATCAATTGGTGAAATAGAAGCTACAAATATCCACAGCTGTGTGTATTGACAGCTGCTCTGCTACCATTAGAGGCCCTCACTGATGCGACAGTTCATGAAATTGCACTTTCTTTATTGTGCGTCTTATTTACAAGTCTAATGAGTGGTGGTATAGATATGTAAACAGATGTTTAAGGGCATTTCTACAAGCATTTATGGCGAACTGTGGGTGTGGAAATCAGGCTTGTGCATGTGCCACAATCATCAAGATTTAGAGAACAGGATCAGGTGCCGCACAGCTTTATAAATCGGACAAATCGGCACATTTCTGCCTTTGTGCCTACACACAGTTTTAGTCATGAACCTACGCAGAGTTTTATGCATCTGGCCCCTTGTGTTTGATAGACTGACTGCTACTCGTATATAAAGTTTTCTTTTAACCCAGACTCCTCTGGAATATCAGTAGTGTCTAATTATAAAAGTGTTTAAAATCTTATTGGGTGGTGACCGTTTCTGTAACAGCGAGTCAGTTGTGTCGCCTTAACATGTCACATATAAACTGAAGTGGTGACACTTAATTGTCCTCCCTGGTGGTGGTGCAGCGTTCTCCTGCCCTTTCTCTTGCTCCTCTCATTTATCACACAATATAATTATAAAATATATATTTTTGGGTCATACGACATTATTGCACAGTAGAACTGAGGGGAATGTAATACTAAGGACTCAAAGGAACAGTGTTGCACGTGTACAGTCCAGTCTAAACTACAGAGGACCCCTGCAGATTTATTTATCCTCCAGGACTGTGTGCACTTTCAGCGCCGTCCTCAAATGAATTCCAGCCCCTCAAACTTCACATCCCCTATCTTTGTCTCGGGCATAAGCACCCGACCGTCTAGCGTAAATGCAATGATGTAGGTGGCAATCTTGCCTGCATCCTCCTCTGATTTCAGGGCGAGAATTATCTGATCGTCTGTGTCTGGGACAAATTTAAACGAGGAGAAGCCGTGGGTTGGGTTGAGGGGTCCAACGTGCCGCACTGTTATGTAGCTGAAGTCTGCGGGGCAGGACAGGAGGAGGTTGGTGGCGCGCCGCTCGTCTGCCGTCTCTTCATAGTGCTCGTGACTGGCACGGCGAGGGAGGAAGAACCAGCGCTGGAGACGCTCGCTCCACGCTGCTGATTCATGGATAAGGTAGCCTATAGAACAAGCAGAGTTGAAGAACGGAGAGTTAACAGATGAATTATGGAGACTGTGTGTAAATGTGACTGCCAATTATGGGTGTCATTTCTTCTTCATTCTCCTATGTAGATATAAATGTCTCATTATAAGGTAACAAAAACGCAATTCTTATTTTCAGGTGATTTATTCATATACACTGAGGCCTAGTCCACCAAGCACGGGTATTTTTAAAAACAAACTTTTTTGGCCTCCAGTTTTTATAAAATCTGCGTCCATACGAGCGGTGTAATAAAAATACCTCCGTCCACATGACACTGCAAATTCCACTATCAAGCAATGTAATACACATGCCAAAGCAGTAGGTGGCGATATAACTCCTAACTGTAAGGCCATTGTAGCCAATAAGAAGGAAATAAAACGTCATTACCGGAAAAACAACAAGTGCGAAAAATCTGTATAATAATAATATATATATATATTTATTTATATATTTAATATGCTGCTAAATAGCAGCAGTATTTTATTTAGGTTCATCCTCAAATCGTCTCTCGCACACACTGGATTGGGTAATAACACAGCTGTTTTCTGTTTACGTCGCACACTGTGACATCATACAATGGAAACGAGACAAAATAACTGCGGTTATCTTGTCCACACATGACTGCTGACACCGGACTTTTCCAAAAAGTTCACCCTGGACTCCGGTTACAAATAACTCCGGTTACAGGGGCCCAAAACTGCGGTTACGTGTGGATGAAAGGCCAAACCGTGAGCAAAGAGTCACGGTTTTATAAATACCCGCGTCGGTCTGGACAGCCCCTCAATCTTTAAAGATGCAAATACAACACTTCATTTCAATTAAATTAAATGTAAACTTTAAATAGTTTTACTGCAACCATTTATTTCAAGGTTTTATTTGTCTATTTTTGGATGAAGAAACCCCTGACATCTGAAACCCAATCTACACTCTTGGTGCAAATTCAGTAATTGTTGTAAGTGGACAGGACTATAAAGAAGAAGAAGAGGAAACAAACAAACAAAAAAGGTCAGGACCTGGTGGTTGTATCCCTGTTGCGCTCCGCAGGGCGTTGTAGTGCGGCACCCAGTTCTCATGCTGCACATCACCATGGTGGCCCACAACTTTCACCCACTCTGGGTGGTTGTTGACGACTTCTCCAGAGGTTGTGGTCCACTCTTTCCCCAGGCCGCCAACATACAAGTGTTCATCCTTCACTGCCAGCCACTCTGCTTTGAATCCTGCACACAGAACAAGGACTGGTTTGTAAGAGGGAATGTAAACCTCGTAAAATGGCCGCCAACCTTTCCAAAGTTGTTTGCTACAACAATACGGCACATCACACATTGAAACAATCTAAGAAAGGCTATAGTGGCTATCTTTATACTATATTTTTGGAATTCCATTCTCAAATTTTTGAGTGCAAAACAAAGAATGTACAAATCAAAGGATCTACATGTATACAATGGATAGAGTGAGCGACTTTTGGAGACTGACCTTTGGAGACTGAGCCATCCCCATCAGGTAATATAACCCAGGGAACAGCCTGGTTGCCCTCGATCCTGTACACCACGCCTGTGCGGTCGTCCACACTGTACAGCTGACCGTTGAACGTCACCAGCTCGGACAGCTCCATACCTGCAGCACAGCAAGTCAAACAGTGAGGTAACCAACATACTGATGAGAAAACACAAACATTGTGAGCAGAGATCAGTTTGTGTCCCTCTACCTCGTCCTTTCTCAGCCAGATGACTCTCCAGTGTGACAGTCTCAGCATCCCACTCCACCTCCAGTCTGTCAGCGCTATCCGAAACAGTCAGGTACCCTCTTTTCATGTAGCTGAACCACGTCTGATCCTTAGAGCTACGTGACGCTGTGTCCAGATCTGCAACCACACCAATCCGGTAACGAATGCCATGCTTTGTCTTCTCTGGAGGACTTAACGGGTATGTGTCATTGTAAGGTTTTTCCGCTCTCTGGTGCCGGGAGAGGCCTCGTGCAGTTTGTCTGTTAATGTCCCTGAAGACGTCACCGTCACCCTCACTGTGCAGTTGCAAACTGTGAAACCTGTTGCGGTTGTAACCTCTGGTGACAGTGTCTCTGTCCCCGACTGTCCGGTGCAGGTATAACATGAGCACTAAAGCCAGCAGGGTGGCCACAGTGATCGCCCGCCATTTAGGGTGGAAGCGTGAGTCTGAGGAGGCAGCTTGTGTCATGGACGCCAAGGCCAGGGGGAGGCCTCGGACGGCAACACCAAAGGAGGTCATGGAAGTATCTTCTCCATCCTCACTGTCAGGCTTGGACTGGGGGTGATGACCACTATAGCCTGGGATAGAGAAGCACATCCGATCAGAGGCTTGATGACGGACGTGGTTGCACAAAATGTAAATGATAATAAAACTGACAAAGAGGAGAAAAGTGCATTTGCATAAACTGTAAGAATTATTAAATTGTTTTAAACATGCCAAGTCTGCTTAACATTTCTTAAGGTATTCAAATCACATGTCAAATTGTCTTGTTTATTGTTCATTACATGGTACAAATGGCATTGTTTTCAGCTGACAAGGATCAAATCACTGTTTGTGAAGCTGTGTATTGTTAATTTCATCAAACTCTGTGTAAAGTTTAAATAAAAAACACTGAAAACAATAGCTGGGGAAGATAAAACAATAAACATGGGGGAGGAGGACAACATGTCAGAAAAATGGGCTGTTGTTCCCATTGTTCTTTGTACACAACGGAGTACTGTTCTCGCAGAACCTCTAATATGCATACTGAGTAGGAAGCTGGGGCGTCTTCTCAGAACGACAAGCATATCACTAACTTCACTGTGTTCTGATGTTCATGTCAAATGACTTTGTCTCTCTGAGCCCCAAAGATATTCGTTTGTAAAATGACATATCACTAGTGCTGTGTGTGGAAACAGCCAGCTCCTGATGATCATCTATTCCTATAATTCTTCTGTGTAGTAGAAGTTTGACACCTCTCATGCCTGTTGTAGTCTTCTATTGGTAGTACACGTCAATGTTATAAACAACTTATCTAAAGCTAAAAGCCAGAAAACACATTTAACACCTGTGATTTCACCAAATGTCAAGATCTAAAACTGTGCTAACAATGTGCAGAAGATCATGGGATCCACAGACTGAACCCACATGTGCTAATGAATTATAGTTTCCTCTTTAGATATACATACAGATGGTTTCATTTGAGTTACAAAAAGGTCTGACAAACCGGTATAGGGCTGGTATGTATATGTACATGCCAACAGACAACCTGCCTGCTGAAATACGAGAGGTGTGCTTGGTCTGTGAGAACAACAGTACCAAGGTGACCCTCAACCTTTCCGTTGTCAATGGCAACCATAGTTATAGTAAATACGCTTCAGCACAGTCATGGGTTAAGCTCCCTCAACCCGTCTGCACTGAGTCATTAAAACATTTAAACATGCCTTTAATAGTAGTCAAACACAACCAACAATACTTAAATTTACTAGATTTTTTTTTTTTTTTTGCAAATATAGCACACCAGACCTTTATTCCTGCTGTTTAGAAAGCAATTTCCTGAAAAAGTGAACCAGTTTCCTAGCAATAAGGAATGATTGCTCCAGATTTAAAAATATGATTGAAGCATAATCTTACAAGAAGTTAGTGTGACAACAAATTCAGCTTTACAATAAAGGGGATCTTGAGCAGTGGAGGATAATGCAACTGTATATTAAACATTTATTGCAGCGCTAAAGCAATATCTAGGTGGGACTGAAGTAGCAGAGCACTTGTGTAATTAAACTGATAAATCATCACCATTTAGCAATGACCCAAAATAGGCCAACTGTCACCACAGCATTAACAAAATGTTTCTGTGAAAGAACAATATCAGCCTGAGAGAATAGTCTGCTTTAATCACTACTATCTTAAAAGTATGGGTGACAACACAAACCAGTTTTTAGAAATATTTACCAAGAGGCTGTTTAGTATTACTGTAGTGCACCACATAATCTAACATCCTTTACAGCTGGTAACCATTACTTCTCTTCTGTCTCTTCAGCAGCCCTCCACACAAACTCATACTCCTTAACTAACATGCTCTTTAACACACACAAACAAATACACACACACACACACACACACACACACACACACACACACACACACACACACACACACACACACACACGGACATGTCAAATTGGCACACTCTCCACCAATATATAATGCCCTTATTGTCGCTATTGTATGCACGGCCCCTGTTTCCCATCCCGCGATGCACAGACCCAAACACTGCCTCCCTGTATGCTATATGCTGTGTGAAGAATTCAATTATTCACCCTTCCTTCGCCTCTTCTCCTCTGAACACGCTGTAACCATCATGCTGTTTGCCTTCGCACGCATCCCATGATAAACTCCACGTCCCTTCGACCACTGTGTCCCGCATGAATAACTGATCTCTATCTCACCAAGTCTCCTCCTTTTCTCTCCATGACACTCTGAAGTTTCTACCCCTGCTTGTTGAGTCTAGAAAAAAAAAGTGAGGCTTCTCTAAAAATGGTAATGCTTAGAAAGGTGAGGCTGGAAACCAAACCTGTAAAAGGTATAGCGTGTCTGAGTTTTAACAACAGTGGGATTAAGAAAGAATAAGGCCTGGTCAGCAATTACTGATTAGCAGTGAGCACATTGAATTTTGAACAAAGAGTTTTGAAACCAGTTTTAATAGCCAAGGCTGCACTTTGAATGAGGGCTTATTTTAAATGTGGTTGGATGTTACCACACAATATATATAAGCCCAAATCCCCTGGATGGCTTTAATACGTCTAAGTCTCACCATTATGTCTCATGCCCACAGTGTCATTTAAGGTCACAACATGGGCAGCACCCGCCTCTAAATATGCATCTGTGTGTGAGATTCTAGCACTGCTTATGAAAGGATGTCAATCAACAGAAACTGTATAATTTCCCATTTTACTACTATTTTTTATACCAGTTTATAGAGCAAAACTACCCAATATTTGCAGGTTACAGCTTTAAAATGTGAAATGTTGCTTGCTTCCCTTCATTTATATTAGGGTTGATTTATTTATTTGACTGAAAGACAATCTTAACTCTCACTGACTGGCTTTTTCTGGAGCTTTTAACACATCTCTCCTGTGAGAGGAGTTTACTGTGTTGTCATAGACATGTCATAATGCTTGAAGCTAGGAGCTGGACCCTAAGTTAAGGTTTTATTTCTGTCAAACTATGGTTTCCTACTATGATGCGCTGCTTAATTATTGTCTGTGACTGTTATTTAGCACATGTAGGTGTGACGGAGATGTCTCAGTGTTATGGTATTTATATGTATCTCATTCTACACAGATTTCAGTTTGAGTCACATCCAACTGGATGAATAAACAGGGAAAACCTCCAGTGTAAATGTTTGTGTCTTCCGTTGGTTTAATCTGACCTTCAGAAACACTCATAATCATAACAAAACCTATCCAAGTTAACAGAAACACCTCCTTTTACTATTAACATATATTCGATAATAGAGGAAGATGCTACAGGCTTGTGTTGCCTTAACACTGACCAATAACACTTCCAACAGTTTCCAAGACCTTCTTAGTACTGTATACTGTTGAGTCAACTTAAAACACAAAAGCACTAGTGCTTACCTGGTCTTTGTTGGTGATAAGGGTCTGTTCATTATTTATAAGGAGGAAGGGGTTGGTGCAAAAAGGGGGAGGCATGTCATCATTTTTTTTAAGCATTGGGGAGGGATTTATGTTTTTTAAGTTGGCTTAGGGGAGGGGCATACAGATTTAAATGGCTGTATTTCGTATTAATTCTACTCAAAACCTAGGCATGTCTTCTTAAAAAAGCATACAATGGGCATCAGGGTTGGAAAGCAAGTCAAGCAGCCACTTGCATATTTTACCAGCATTTGGCTGGTGGCTGGTGCTAATTTCCAGCTCTGATGGGTATGCAAAAATCAGGCATGTTTTCTTTAAACATTTGCTAAAATAACACATTTTATCATTGCCGAAAAACTGTAAAAACAGACATTATGTTACATTTTGAAATTTCCAAAAGGTCCTTGGACAACGAATGCTTCCATTAGAAAAACAATTATAACCAGATATTTCATGAAATCACTTTAGGCTATATCTCATTTAAAATTTGGCCAAAAATAAACTATCTCCACTGACTAACCACCAGCATGCAAGACAAGAGTGTAAAGCCATGGCTTCTTCAAACTCAGGATTTCTCCTTTAACTTTACTTTTAACTTTTACACATCGAAGGGTAAGTGTTAAAAATCGAATAACAAATTTAATTTTATGGTGGGGCCTCCATCAGTGACTGGCACTTTCCCCAGTCAGTCATAACGGCACAAGGGAAAATATCTGTAGCTTTGAAAAGGGTCAAAATTTAAAATAAATAAAACACCCCTTTCCTCTGCTACGTAAAGAACAGTCCCTAACAGATTAACAATATGGCTGAAGAGACATTTCTTTCTTGATAATGGATGCAATTTCACGCTACAGCTCCCTCTTCCCCCATACCTGTGCTCTCAGACAGCCACGACGGCACAGAGTCATGACGAGTCAGTGAAGCTCCCCCCGGCAACACTTGTAAACTTTGACCAGCTCCATTAAAGTAAACAAAACGTTAAACCTCTAATCTTAACACAAATTCAATCACACTAAAGTTAAACGATATAAAGCCGACGTACTTCTGAATAAAATACATCAGTTAGCACCGCTAAACACTTCCTTATATAAAGAGCCGAGGAGACAGCGGTTCCATTTAAACGGTTAGCTACAATGCTAACGGCAGCTAGCAACTTGAGCTCGCGAGCATTAACCTCTGACATGCTAACGGTAATAACGAGCTTAGTCACCGGACTTAAGACGCCGAGGAGTTAGGATTTATCTAGTCGTCATTTCGTGACTGTTAAAAATCTCAGGGCTTACCTGGTACAGAGGGTCCTCATGCCCGACCGGCTGGCCATATTTGATGGACTGTTAGGTTAGCAACCTCTAGACGATTAGCTCCTCCTGTCTGGAGCCTGAGGCAACTGAACTGATGGCGTCAACTGCCCACAGTCTGTCAGAAACTTCACTGATATCCAAAATACATCTCACCACTCCCTGTGACTCACAATCAGTTTTTCCTCAGGGTGACAAAAAGGAATAACTTTTAATAGAGGGTAATAAACTGCTGTTGAGCCCCTTGGACCTTGACCCCATTAATTATCTATATCCATGGGCGGATATGAGACAGTGGGCCCCTGGGCACAAAAGGCCCCACCACCTCTCTTACATAAGAGCAAGACGCACCAACTTTGAGGTGCTTTTGCCTATTTTTTGCTGTCATTTTGCATTTCTTGTGATTGTTTTGTGTCTCTTTATGGTTGTTTTGCCCGTTTTCTATCCCTCTGCAGCCATTTTGAGTCTTTTCCTGGCCAGTGCGTGTTAGTTTGAGTGACCTTTTGCAAGTAAAGCCCTAGGCTGCAGCACCCTGGGGACACTTCGGGCCCCTGGGCCTTTGCACAGTAGGCTCGTTCAATAATCCATCCTTGTCTTTATTGTCTATCTCTAATATACCCTGGTTATTTTACTGAGGTGCACAAAATAAAACAAACACAAGCATCTCAACTAAATCTCTACATCATAACCTTCATGAAGGTACTATTTGCAATGCGGCTGTATTATGACCACAGTAGTCTTAGCCACATTTACATACCCACGACAATAAGACTGTTTAACACCTCCAGTCACACACACACTCACACACATCACCTTAGCCACAACTGGATTGGACTGTGGAATGGGCAATTTTAATTTAATTTTTCATTTCTATTTATACACTTATTTTAACTTATTTTATCTTATGTCTAGTTTAATACCACTGTATTATTGTTGATGAGGGTTAAGTGTGGATGTTGTTTTTTATGACCTACTGGACAGTTGAATTTCCCTTCTATCTATCTCTCACGATACAACACTGTGCTGGCCTTGGTTTTCTGTGTCCGATTCCATTTGTGGCGATTTGATTGAATACAACTTTATTTAGAAATGTGCACCATGTGAGCCCAGTATCAACTAAAATAAAGGTCTTAAAATTAGATTTTGAGACAAGGCCACAACATACATAATATAGGACTGGCCCAAGTGTACTTTAGTGATCAGCATTACCCAGTGATGTCAATGTCTGCAACCGGAATTGGGCCAGCTGATTTGGCCCCAAGTCTTCAGTTCATTCATGCCAAGTCTTTGCTAAATCGGGCAACTGGGTGCGGCCTGCTAATTTCATCCGGCATGCTGATAAGTTTAGGCTGATGTTGGGACAGGTTATTTTGGCTACCTGGGCTTGGTCAAACCAGCAAACAAAGTTGCAAAAAACACAAGCAGATCAGAGTGATGTGTTGGACAGTAGAGCCCGATCAACTGGCTGATTATAAATGTTCAATTAATCAAAATCAAACAAACAAAATTAGACAACTGTGCCAGGTATGGAAGTGATGCAATATGACCTGCCACTAGTCGCTACAAAGATTAGACAATTAAAATGACAGTAAATCTCATCCACACGCACACATACACACACAACTGTCAGTACAGAAATTCTCAAATATAAATATTTATTGTGATGATTCTCTTTATAATCTACAGTAATGATTAATAGAACACTTTGTGCGAACAACAATGTAAACAATTATTTATGATGCTAGAATGGGAGCAGTAACAATGTGCGTCAGTTAAATGTAGCCCCGTTTATTCTTTAAAAATGTGTATTTAAATATCAGTACTCTTCTACGTACTCTATCATCATCAAATACACAGTGCAAATATATAGTGTTAATTCAAGTTCCCTGTGTAGGTTACAATGAAAAGCTACATTCAGTTTGTATGATGTATCAGTGCTCGTGACGTGAGCTCCAGTTCATGGACGTTAAGCAGTGGTACAGTGTCACAGGAAAGAAAAACATAACAGACAGACCCACCCTTTTACATAACACTGGATATATACCAAACTAACCATCAGCTCTACAACTTCTAATGTGCCAGTGGCTTCCTGACGATAACACTGTGCACTGTGGTTGTTAAATAGTCTGCTTACAGCTGAATATGAGCAGGTCTGACAGCAGTATAATTTGCTACAATCACCATTCTTGAAGTGACTCAGTTTTAGGCACACAATATTTTCATAACACATTTTTCCTGACAGTAGTGTCTACAGCGAACAAAGAGATACAACTAATGACACATTAAACTCGACAGCTGGAACAATCCATGCCACCTCGTTGTTGATCAATCAAAATGATAGAACTCGTACATTTACCTGAAATAATGCATATATTATCAGTATCTGTGGACGATGACTCTGTTCAGAGGTGAATGTTGATACAGAGGTATGTTGATGTTAGATGACGGATCAAAGACCACAGCCTCAGCTCTTTCCCATAATCTTCAAGAGGAGCTGCAGGGGTAGCAATGAGTTAAAACACATGCCTACAATATCCATAAAACCACCTTAAAGACTGTAACAAAACGCACTACATGCATTCAGTGTATTCTGTATGTTGTGGAAAACTGCTAAAAATGATGGATGTTTGATGAAAAGGTCGCTGATTGTGTCAAGGATCATGTTCTGGAAATCAGCAGTTCTAGCAGGTTTAAGATTTCTATTGTTGTCATAAGCACACACAGTTACAGATTTACTTTATTATTGTAGATTAAAACTGTAAAGCTGATGGTCAGAGAGAGAGAGAAAGAAAGAAAGAAAGGAAGAAACCAAAAAGTGAACACCAACATTCATCATGATTTTTGTGTGTACCTTTGTTAGGTGGTACTCTCCATCTACCAGCTGCTCAACGATACTGAAGTGGTCTGTGTTCGGCACATCCTCCATGGTCACATCCAGTCCGGACGCCTCCAAAGTCTTTAAAGCCAGAAGGAATCGGTAAAGAAGTGGCACATATACACACATCTTTTTTTTTTTTAAATTCTAACTTTATGTATCTTAAGAAAGCATGATTATAACTAATTTACACTGAAATGTAATTTGTCAGTTTGTGAAACTGTCAAGGTGTTAACCCGCTGAGATGTTCGGCATCTTCAAAAGCAATGAAATGAAGAACTGTAGGATGTTTTCAACCAACAAGAGGTCACAGCCAGATCGATTGACAGAAAACTGACTGACTGGGTTTCTTATTAAGTGTAAAAATTGCAAATTTGCAAAATTGCAAATTTCCTCTGGTTCCAGTTTATAAATGTGAAGGTAAAGATTTGTTGCTCTTCTCTGTTTTAATTATGCTAAATTAAATTCATACAGTATTTGGTTTGGACAAAACAAGTGATTTAAAGACATCACCTCAGGGTCAAAAAACTTGTGATGGGCACTTCCCACTATTTGTTGACATTTTATAAACTACACCATTAAAAAAAAATCATCTTATAAATTGATAGTAAAAAGAAAAAAAATATCGTCAACCTTAAAGGTCCAGTGTGTGGGATTTAGAGGATATATTGGCAGAAATGGAATATAATATATTAAGTATGTTTTCTTTAGTGTATAATCACCTAAAAAAGAGTCAATGTGTTTTCATTACTTTGGAATGAGTTGTTTATATCTACAAAAGGAGTGGGTCCTTGTCTACGGAGATCGCCATGTCGCACCACCATGTTTCTACAGTAGCCCAGAATGGACAGCTTTCTGCAATCTGCTGTCCTCACTGTAAGATGCCACTAAGTCCCCCTATATTTTACAATCTTACAGCACTAGCAGTGCTACAGTGCAATGTTTTTACTGGCGGGTTTCCATTTTGTTTGCACTATAAACAAGGAAGCACATGCATGTCATACACATTCCTGCTACCTGTTTCACACTACTGCACTGACTGACAGCTGCTGGCAGTAACACACAAAGAAACATAGCAATGCACCAACAAAGGCAGTGAAGAAGAAACCTCCACAGGGCACCTTTCATACATAATTACGTCCATACTCTAACCAACATAGTGTTCATGCTCCATCAGCAGCACTGACTTTGTGGTAGTCTTCCGACTGCTTGCGAAACTCCGGTGAGTCATTCTCAGCAACGGCCACAATGATGTGGCAGCTGGACGAGGAGAGTTTGAGCTGAGGGACCAGCTTGCTGGGGCTGTTCCTCACCGCCACCTCCCTGCCAACAGGAGACACCCAGGGGACAGGGGAGTCAAATACTGACTGGCACCACAGACCAGCAGAGACACACACAAGGGCCTTTGAATGCACAGTTCTCCTCCACAAACACAATCACAACACTCTCAAACACAAAGCTCTCTACATTAGTTTTTACATGTGAAAATCTTCAAGACCGAAACAGTTCGATTTGTCAAATTTGCATGCGAATTAAAGGAGCTCAAAATGGAGTATCCTAAAAAATATATTTATGTCATTGCTGTTTTTGTAAGAAATGCCAAATGTCAACTGACACATTAGGACTGATATTCTAACAAATCTCTGACAAACAGATTTTTACATCCAGTAACTCCAGGCCCATAACGTCGAAAACTCACTGGATTACTGAGTTATCAGGTTAAGGAAGGAAATTGCATAATGTGTTTGCATGTTGTCATAGTCTGATTACTGTAAAACCCTGTTTATCTGGTCAGATAAGAGTACTCCATCAATTTAGCACTGCACTCCAGGATATTGTTTTTTTACTCTTCTTCTTCCTTGTTTAAACCTGGTGCCTACTTTACTCTCAAGCATTTAGTGAGAGACTTAGGTGTGTTATGCTAGTAGTGGCTAATGTAGCTGATGAGGAGCAGGCTACACAGGTCTGGTGAGCTCACTTATTTCTGTCCAACTCCAGACCCCCAGATTTATTTTCATTTTCAAACTTGTGGTCTGCAATAGGGCTGGGCAATATGGACAAAATTCATATCTCTGTATTTTCAGGCTGAATGGTGATACATGATATATATCTATTTTCTGCGTAATGGGCTACATGTTCAGTTGCAAGTCAAAGCCACATTTGAGATGTCGCAAGCACTTTTATAAAAACAGACTGTGATCAAAATAAAATATAAAGACGGGGATTTTTTCCCTGTTTGAAAATATACAGCTGTATAAGATGTACATGCAAACTTGTATAAAATAAATAGCAGGGCTGTACGTTAACGTTTTGAGCTACAAAAGTTTAAAGATTTGCAGTACAGGCCAGAAAACTATAATATCAGGCCTAAATCCATTGTCCATCAAACTATTCAAATCTTTATGGGGGGAGTTAAAAGCTCACTTTCCATGGCCTTTAAAATAAATGAAAATTATTTAAATATTTCTATTTATTTAGACTATTTATCTTATTCATGCAGATAGCATCAGCAGAGAGGTTGAGGGAGGGAAGGCGCGAGAGACACTTTGTCTGCGTTATACACGTCTTGTATATGAAACGTCTGTGTTGTCACTGCTTTTTAGAAGTCCGGTGATGTGCGATGATCCACCTCACACACAACTAGTGAATAAACGCTCACCTGACACAATCAGGCAGCTCTGTCTCCCACACATGCAGCGCAGCGCTGTATTGCACCTGTGCTACTGTGGTAATTTCATTCATCTCATAGACTGATTTAGTGTAGCACATGCAACATATAGACCGATGCCACACTGCAGACTAATTAACAGACAGCATAAACAAAGGAGCAGCTCTGTGTCTCTCTTAGTGTTGCTGAAGAACTTGTGAGTGAGTGGGGCAGAGCTGTGCAGAGAATGAGAGAGAGGAGAGATGCACACTGGCATGCCTTATATAATGCAGCTTGACCCTAATATATCGATATACTGTATTGTATATAGCAGTTATATCGCCCAGCCCTAGTCTGCAGCTGACGCTGACTCATGTGAGCAATCACTTGAGGGTTAGCTCTCTCTGGAGCCACACAAGGATTTATAAAACTTTTCCCCATGTAGTCTTTCCCAAGACTTTGATCAGTGGGGAAATGGCCTGACAGCTTTTCTTAGCTTTCCACATAATCTTGCAAATTTAAATTGATTACATAGAACAAATGAAAAAGAAAACCTTCTGGTTCTGTTTCATCAACTTGCAAATTTCAAAGTTATATGCGCTGTAGTGAGGAACGTACTCTGTCATTTTCAGAGGCTCATTGACGTAGGTGGACAGAATGGGCAGCAGGTCATATATGCCACTGATGAGGAAAGCACCTGTAAAACAATTAGATAAACAACAACAAAGAAAAAAGTACATCAGCTATACAGCATTTGTGTCTGAATGTTACATTTCTGAGCATCATTGCATCCTCTGTCACTCATAACGAGGCCAGGCTCAGCCATATCTATCACTCGTCCTGTTTCACCTGATGGACCTCACCTTTGATCTGAGGAGTGACGCTGTACTGCGACCAGTCAGTGGAGAGGACCATTGCAGCCAGGTGAGCCCCAGCTGAGTGGCCACACAGGTACAGACCACTGAGGGAGAGATCATAAAACACAAACAGGCACATTAGATTTGTGATGGTGACATAAAATATATTTAATGTAATGTACTAACTTTAAAATAGGGTCAGAAAACAAGCATGGGTACCTGATGTGAGAATACTGCTGCACAACGGACACAATACTCCTACGTACTTGAGACACCATCAGGTCCATGTTGCCTGAAAAAGACGTGAAGTTCATCTTCATTTTTCTTTTCCCCCCGAGAACAGAAACAACCTTGTCAGAAATCAAAAGCCTCTACCTTTGGGGGCGATGTCATAGCCGACGGCAACCACTACTACGCCTTTATCAATGAGGGGGACAGCCATGAATCCTGACTCCTCCTTACTGTGTGAGCACAAAGAATCAAAGTGAAAAACCTGAACAAGAAATCATCATTTGCACTGCGACAGAGGAGAACACAACACTGTACCTGAGAAACTGCCAGTAGCCTCCATGTAGGTAAATAACAAGGGGGACATCTGAAACAGAGGGAATCAGGCCTGTTAATCCTCACACACTATCTATGCTTCTGTATATCTGAAGCATTCCAGTGGGGTTGTCATGGCAGTCACAAATGTCCGTACCCAAAGAGTTGGTGCTGGGTATGTAGACATCCAGCTTCTCTCCATCTCCTTCTCCATATGGCACGTTGAGCAACGTTTGAGCCAGACCCCGGGCACGCTCCGTACCTGGACACACACGGTATCAAAGCAACAATGTGAAATATTATCAATTTGAGCACCATCAGAGCCATGCCTTTTAATATATCTGGGTGTATTAGGACATTGTGGATTTTTAGGGATCTAATTCACAGGTTTAGACAAAAATAAACATTCTCATATAGTTGTTTTATCCATAAACAGTTTCCCATGGGGTGCCATAAGCTACCAGGGGATTAAGGCACTGATCATGAATGGCAACGGGATCTTTGTTGCATCATGTCATTCCCCAGCTCTCTCCCCAAACACTTCTCACTTCCCTGTCGTCTGCTCTCTAATAAGGCATCAAATCAAAGTGTTTACACCATTCATAATCAAGTCCCCCCTTGTGCAGAGGCATATTTAATTATAATCCACATTCTGTAGAACAGAAAGAGGCAACATATTTAAGTAGTCCTCATTTCCAATTTCCCTTTTATAGGCTACAAAACCTGGCAGAGTATGCTCCACAAATTCAATGAATGTCCCAATTATGTAGTACTGTGTGGAATATGTACAAGAGAAGGAGCATGTATTTTGGAAGCATGTATTTTTCTGTCTTCATAAAATGTTATGTTGACTCCAAAGATGAAGTTGCTCTAGAAATCTTCAAAACTCATCAACAATAGTCACCAATGTGTAACTTGTTAACCCACAGAGCCTCTTTAGACTGATTATTTTAGTTAAAAAAAATAATATGTGTGAAATATAATTAGCAGCCTCCGTTCTCTAAGTCAAAATACATATCAAAATATACAGATCTAATCTCAGGCTGCAATTCTTCGACAGGGAAACACATTTAATACACCTGTGCTCCTCTAACGCTGCTTGCTGGCCTGCCTGCTCGGCTCAACCGGATTTCTGTGCGTTGCCGTGAATTAACGTGTTAGCCTCGAAACACACCGACCTTCCTTTAAAGCCTTCACGTGAGCCTTGATCACGTCGTCTGCCGACATCCTGTGCGACCACCGGCTGGGTGAATACTGCCTCTCGAGCTCCTGTCACACGGGGAGACTGCTGTCAGCCGGGCGGCCATGAAAGCCGAGACACCAAGCAGCACCATGAGCCGCGGACAAACACGGTAAACACGGTAAACAGCGCCCTCCGCTGCTATCATTAACCCTCTGCGTCAGTGACAGATTCACTCTGTCAATGGAGAGCCTATGGCTGTTGTAACACGAGCTACTGATATGCGGTGCTAAGAGAAATATTCAGATCCTTTACTGTGAGTAAAAGTAGGGGAGACCGGGGTTGGTTGGCACACAGCTATTTTCTGAGCCTATGAGGATCACAGAAACAAAAATGTAGCGTCAGACCTGCACTTATCTACTATATGTTAAAACATATGAAAGTCACTAACGTTTTCTCTGAGGGTAACATTTCAGTTTTATAGTATCAGAAAATAGGCTATTGGAAAACTGCATTAGATAGAGGTATAGGACATGTGTTACCTTCATCATTCATCATTCATCAAACAGTTGGGTCAAAGGTGAGCGGGGTTGGTTGGCACACTGATTTCTGGGGTGTTGGTTGCAATTGTTACTTTATTTTGAGAAACTAAAATGATTGAACAAACAACAACAAAAACAAAATGTTTTTCTATAGTTTTATTATTATTTTAATGGCAAAAGTAATGTGACATTCCTACTGATTAATCGCTTAAAATGTTGTTTGGTTTTTAAAATGGGCAGATATTCTACTAAATGTTTGTGTTTTCTGGTTCTTCATTCATTCATTTTTCTTAACTGCCTATACTGTTAGGAACCATGGGGGGGCTGGAGCCTATCCCTATGTTCAGGATGTTGTGAATACTTTTAAGCACTGCAAAATGAACACAAGCCCTGGCCCTGACAATATTGGCAGCCGTTTGCTGATCCACTGTGCCGACCAACTGGGCCCTATCTTTAACCATATTTTTAATCTGTCACTCAGTCAACAGAGAGTTCCGACCCTGTGGAAACAATCAACAATTGTTCCCATCGCCAAAAAAAGCCGCCCTAAATCCCTGAATGATTACAGACGAGTTGCCCTGACCTCACTAATAATGAAATCACTGGAAAAACTCATAAAAAAGGAACTACTGGGCAAAATTGAACATCTTCTGGACCCTCTTCAATTTGCATATCGCACCCACAGGGGGGTGCAGGATGCCACCATCACTCTTCTTAACCTCATTCACAAGCATTTAGAGGGCAGCAAGAACCATGCCAGACTGTTATTTGTGGACTTTTCCTCAGCGTTCAATACGATTCAGCCCCACCTGCTGGTGGAAAAGCTCACCGAACATTTCAAGCTGGACTGTAACATTGTGGGTTGGATCTTGGACTTTCTCACTGACAGGTCTCAGAGGGTTAGAGTAAATGAGCACATATCCACTCTATTAAAAACATCAACTGGATCCCCACAAGGCGGTGTTCTTTCTCCTCTCCTTTATATCATGTACACAAACGACTGCCGTAGTAAATTTGAAAACCATCACATTGTTAAATTTGCAGATGACACAGTTATTGTGAGCCTGTTAAATGACACTGAAATGTCCCATGGTCCCGTTTTAAATGAGTTTTTAAAGTGGTGCAATGAAGCCTTTTTGGAACTGAGTGTCACAAAAACAAAGAACATGCGCATTGATTTTAGACGCAACCATCCTGCCCCTGTAAATGCCACTGTAAATGGAGAAATTGTGGAGATTGTCAATTCGTACAAGTACTTGGGCATCATAATCGACGATAAACTGACTTTTGAGGAAAACACCGACATGCTGATCAAGAAAAGCCAGCAGCGTCTGTTTTGCCTAAGGAAGTTGGCAAAGTTCCAGGTCGACAGATCTCTGATGACAATGTTTTATAGATCTTTTATTGAGTCTGTTGTCACCTTTTCTTTTATTTGCTGGTTTGCATCACTCAATCTGAAACAGAAAAACTCATTAACCAAGATAACAAATGTCAGCAGTAAAATCATTGCCACTCAGCAAAAAACCCTTTCAGAACGGTACAATAACCAGCTATCAAAGAAGGAAAAATCCATTATGTCCGACAGCACTCACCCCCTGCATTCAGAATTTAAGTTCCTGCCCTCTGGTTCCCATCTCAGACAACCATTAGCCAAAACTAACAGATACAAATTCTCCTTCATACCCTCTGCCATCTCACTGCTTAACTCTGTACAGTACAGGTAGCATCATCATTAGTTCATATTTATTCAAGTATGCGTTATTATTTATTTAGTTACGACTGATTTTATGTGACTGTTGCCTTGTGTGTGTCAACCTTGTTGTTGTCATTGTTGTTTGTTGCTGTTGTTTTTTATTGCTACTGCGGCAGAATCAATTGCCCCTCAGGGACCAAAAAAAGGTCTTGAATCTTGAATCTTGAATCTTGAATCTATCCCAGCTGGCACTGGGCGAGAGGCGGGGTACACCCTGGTCAGGTCACCTGACTATCGCAGGGCTGCCACATTCAGTACGTTTCATGCACGCAGTAGTCGAGCTAAGCTCATAGCTCGGCTAATCAGTCAAGTCAGACTTCTCGTCCTGTCTGGGTATACATGCAGAAGAGAAAATCAAATTTCTGACCAAGTATGTCTGATTCTGCCTATAGCGCATATTGAACTAGTTCCAGTTGACCTGAAGAGGAAGCTAATGACGAATGAAGATGGCGGAGATGGATGTTGCTGTGGCTCTGTATGTTTCGTACATGCTTTACATGTTAATCGTCTTCTGCTTCCCGGTCGCCATGGTGTTTATTTCTTTGTTTTTCCGGGAGTTACTGCACTGCTGCTACATTATCTCCTTCTTTTTCCGGTTGAAAGCCTAGGTATGTAAGTCGAGCTACGGATAGTCCAATTTCAGTCAGACTAAGCTGTTTACATGCATTTAAAAGTCCAGTTTCAGTCGGACTAAGCCAATAATTCGATTTTCTCAAGCTGCATGTAAACGTACTGAGTGTGACAGACAACCATTCACGCTCACGTTCACACCCACGGGCAATTTAGAGTCACCAGTTAACCTGCATGTCTTTGGACTGTGGGAGGAAGCCAGAGTACCCGGAGAAAACCCACGCTGACACGGGGAGAACATGCAAGGTCTGCACAGAGGGGCTCCCCCACCCTGGGTTTGAACCAGGAACCCTCTTGCTGTAAGGCAACAATGCTAATGACTGCACCACCATGCCGCCTTTCTGGTTCTTGTTTGACTGAATATTCAGATTGTTTTTACTGGTTACTTCAGTTTTTTGTAACTACAGCATTTAAACATCATGCCAACCAACCCAACACAAAATGACCTAAATTACAAATCACCTAATTTTAGAAATCTTTGTGTAAATCAAAACATGTTTATTTATAGTTCAGACCTTAATCTTCCATTTCCTGCTGGTTAGAATATTCTAACATAAATTATGCCAGAGAAGTACAGCAGAGAGTGAAAAGTGTGCCAACCAACCTCGGTTTCCCCTACTAATACCTCACTGTGAAAACACTCCATTACAAGTTAAAGTCCTGCATTCAAAACCTTAAGGAAAAGTCTGAGTATTATCAGCAACATCTACTTAAAGTACTTTATTTTAAAAACAATGTACTGAATGAGTGAGTGGAAAAACAAGTCAGCAAAGACAGGAATATCTATTCAGGATATGGTTAGCTGTTACAATTCTCCTGTATGCTCATAATGCTAACAGAGAGAAAAGGGGAAATAGTAGTCAAAGTCAAACTCTTACTTCTTTCTTCATTTTGGTCCAGTGCATCATTTTATCTCTTGAAGTATTTTAGCTCGCCAAAAGTCCGCTGGCAGATAAATCCGAGCCACGTGTGCACAGCTGTGGAGGCCTACTAAAGGACTGGACTTTGGACTAATGACCCACAGCTGAAAACTCTTTGAAGAACAAACCAATCCAAAAGCTTTCTCTAGTTAACTGCTGGTGACACCATGTTTACAGCCGAGTTAAAAGGAGGAAGGGAAAGATGGGTGTACTGCAGCTAGTTTCTACATGAACATGTTTGTTTGACTGACTAACCATGTAACCACTATAGACACAGTGCAGCCGCTTTCCAGGAAGTAAAAGTCATGGCGTTTTGACATGAAACTACTGGTCCACAGGCTACAGGCTTTGCACACGTTTGTTAATTACGCTGAATCGTATTTACGTTCTGTTTTAAAATTTTTGGAATATTCAGGAGACATTTTGAGAATTTAATTAATTAATTAAAACCAATGGTGAAGAGATTGGTCTTTAGCTTGGATTTGAAAGTGCTCAATGTGTTTCAAGTCTTGGCTCTTCTGGCAATTTGTTCCACATTTGGGCAGCACAGAAACTAAAAGAAGCCTCACCATGTTTAGTTGTTACTCCGGGAATAACCATTCGACCTGAGAGGTCTGCGTGATTCATACTGGGTCAGGAGATCTGACAAGTATCTTAGACCTAAACCGTTGACTGGTTTATGGACAAGCAATAGAATTTTGAAGCTGATTCTGTAAGAGACTGGTAGCCAGTGTAGTGATCTGGGAACAGGAGTTACATGCTGAGTCTTTACAGTCCTTGTTACAAATACAGCTACATTCTGGAGCTGTAGCTGTCTGAATGCTGTCTTACACAGACATGTGAACAGTCCATTGTAGTAGTCCAGTCTGCTAGTGATAAAAGCATGTACAGGTTTCTCTAGATCCTGTTTTGACATCAAGTCCCTGAGTTGTGTGATATTTCTAAGGTGGTCAAAGGCTGATTTTCTTATTGATTTAATGTGACTTCTGAAATTAAAGTCTTAATTAAGGATAACTCTACTCTGCAAGGACAGACTATTAAGGTGAGCACAGGCGATGAGTCTTTCTTCACTGGCCCCAGAAACAATGACTTCACATTTGTCCACATTTAACTTCAGAAATTTTTGAAACATCCAGCTACTAATTTGTTTATCACACTGTCCCAAATGGTCAACTGAACCTCAGGAAGTGTATCCTATAGGACAAGAAAAGGCTGTGGTTCTCAACTTACTCATGATAAACAGTTGTCAGGAATACCTCATGGAGCAGGAAACTAATATTTTTGGATGGGTGTAAAGCATATGGGCATTTTACTATGAAATTCTGTAAAAAACAAAAAAAGAGGCTTAAACATAAAGAAAATAAAAAAATGCCAACCTCAGCTCCCTGACAGGCCTTCATGACCCAGGTGCCTCGTCTTCCAGTTTCTTCAGTTGTTCTGTAAACATAGTCATTGACTTCTCATTCTCCGCCAGCTCACTCTGCACACTAAACAAACACTCCTCACACTTCTTCAGGCTGCTGCAGACAGAGGGGTCAAAAGACACAATATATTAGCCTCTGTCAGCTTGGATGTGGTTAACGAGTGTGTGAGTGGAAAAACTACTGATGATGTTAGGTTCAGTATTGCATAACAAAACTGTTATTGAGTGACTGCTGAAGAGCCACAGGATCTCAGCTCTGTGACAGTTTTTGATTTTTTGACACCTTGTCTGATGTTTATCACCGTTAAGACTGCGTGTACACAGGAGGCAAACATGAGCAGCATTACAACAGCATTTTGTTTTGAGACACTTCAGTAAAAAAGCCAATTTTGAGATTTTTCCTACAGATGTGAACATTTATACAGTAGGCCCGAGATACCCAAATTGCATTGCCCTGGGGCCACTTTTGCTAAATGCCAGGGGGCCTAGGGCCAGTTAATAAAGAAACATTATTAAATAATGTATAAATAATTTGCCCAGACCCTTTTTCAGGGGGTCTGGAGATCCTCCTCCATCCGTTTTAATTTGGTAAACAAGTTGTATTATGATTATTTTTATTGACTCTGGCACCATATTTACATTCATTTTTTTAACTTAACTGTGTGACGCGGTGATAACAGAGCAAGTGAAAACAGGTGCAGAGACATATAGATAGTTAAGAACGAAGATTAGATAAAGTGAGAAAGAGACATACATTAAAAATAAAGACCAAGAAACACATCAGAACAAAATAAAACAATATAAAACAAACAAGGAGTGGAGCACAGGCTGAAACTGGTTGGCATACAGGCAAAAACAGATATTCAGCAAAATGTATGTGTGTGTGTGAGAGATATCATATTTACACTCAAAGTACAGAGAAAAAAAATCCTACTGTGAATCAAATTACATTTTATTGTGAATTAGATAATGGTCAGAGGGCCAACTAGCACCAACACTGCTGTAGGCCCATTTACCCCTACTAACAAAAAGAAAACATGACATCTTAATATGGTAGGTAACACAACTGTGCCTACTGTTAATAATATATGATGCACGTAGCACCTTAACACAAGCTGCTTTTCTTGATCTGGATACAAGCCATAGATGTAGAAGGTTGAACACCACAGATTTATAATAAATAAATAATAATATAATAATAAATAATTACGCATGGTCATGTTGGGTCATGTTCGTCGGTTTGCAGGCAGCTGTTGGGTCATGTTGAAAGCAAACCCCTCTTTACCGAGCAAGCACTTCCCACTAGGACGTATGACGTTGTGTGCTCTGATTGGTGAGCAGAGGCGCTGTCCTTTTCTTTGGTTCCAATTGGTTCACAGAATCACGTGACTCCTCGTCATTGGTTGAGTCTTAGATAAAGACGCCCACAAAACAGCGGCGCGCCACATTCAAGAGTTTCTAGCGCCGTAATCTTTCCTGGGGTGTAAATTTGTAATATATTATTATTTATTTCATTTTTCTGTAATATTTTTAAACCGTAGCGTATTTACATAAACATGGACTGTGTAGATTTCCCAAGAGTTCTTCCAAATTCACCGAGAAAGGCACGAGGACAAATTCAGGTTCGTATCTGTTAACGTTGTCACAGTATATCGTCTCATAAACTAACGAAGCTTAAATAAACTCACATTAACAGGACATAGTCTTAGCTAAGGTTAAATGTGTATTTAAAGAAATGCTTAAAGTGCTCTCGACTTTCAGCTCTCTTCACTTCCTCAGTCTGACTAACATTAACGTTAACTCACTGTTGTTTACAGGTCATCTTTGGACCAATGTTTTCAGGCAAAAGGTGAGTTATGCATTCAAAACCTAAAAGGCAAACATCTCTTTGCACGTTCAGTTAGCTATTTTGAGTCTATATGTACTGTTTAAAGTAATGTTAAAACAAGATACCGCCCAGACTGCAACATCCCGCCAAATATCACCCATTGTTTACCCAACTCCCATACAGTCTGTGTGATAATGTAACGTTAAAGAGTACAGTCGCTTTACAGTATGCTTTCTATTTTAACTGCTTTTAGGAGTACTTCACACTGATGCTGCACATTATAATAAACAGTATTTCATAGTAGACATTGCCTCATGCTTATGGTGAAGTAGCATTCTTTATGAAATTAGTGTTGGAGAAGCTCTGTCACATAACTGGCAGTAACCATTGTATTTTCCTGTGCAAAATGTACAGATGGGTTTCCACTGATTTAAACTTAATTATTGTCATTTTCCAGCACTGAACTGATGCGAAGAGTGCGCCGTTTCCAGATAGCCCAGTACAACTGCTTGGTGATCAAATATGCCAGAGACACACGTTACTCGGACACAGGCATGGCCACACATGACAAGTAAGTCTCCTGTTTTCATTTATTCAGCCAAGCTGCTCACATTTACAGAAATATACCTGTCTTTGTGTTTTGGGATAAGGTCACTACATACTTATAATAATTTTCCCACAATGCCAATTACAACATGGGGTGGATGGGCTGTTATTTGTAACATGAAATTATACTTGATTGCACATACATAACTTAAGAGTGACACAGAGATGACAAAGGAAACATATGATGCTGAGGTGGATTTGTGGAAAGGATCTTTACAAGTTAAGAAAGTAGCCTCATGTCTAAAGGAGTGCACTAAATTTTAAACTGCATGAGCTGCTCTTGAAGAAGGGCAGACAAGGAGAAATACTGACTAGGGTTCAGCTGCAGCCTTGTGGAAATACTGTGTTTCTGATCCATGATACTTGGGCAAAAGAGGACCTCTAGTGGTGGGATTTCTTGGTAGATGTAGATTTTCCTGTCTAATTATTTTTGGTGGACCTCTGAATAAAGTGGGAATAATCAAATTATCAGACACATTTTAATAAATATGTTTGGCAATATGGATTCCCTTTCTGAACAATTTCAATCCTTTCGCTCTTTTAGAAACACAATGGAAGCCGTGCCAGCCAGTTGTCTGGGAGATGTGCGGCATCTGGCGTTGCAAGCCTGTGTCATTGGAATCGATGAAGGACAGTTTGTAAGTATATATTTACACAAGGACATCTTACTCTGCACTAGCAAGTGGGACAAATCCCTCATTAAGTCTGCTCTTCTTTTGTGTTATTGTAGTTTCCAGACACACTGGAGTTTTGTGAAGAGATGGCCAATTTAGGGAAGACAGTCATCGTAGCTGCTTTGGATGGAACCTTCCAGAGAAAGGTGAGCATCAGTTCGCTCGGTGTGATACTGACAACATTCACGGTTCACACTGACAGACAGCCACTGTGTAGCTGCTGCAGGGGCAGACGCAACAACATGTCCAAGACAAGAGGCACATTTTTAAGAAAGGCCTGAACAATGTGCATGAGCAGCTGGTTCAGTGTGCCCATTATTCCTCACTATAGTGTGTCTGTTCTGTCCTGGCAATGTAATTATACCTCCAACTATACTGACTGCTTTTCTGCTGTCCTGTGCATTCTTGTAGCCATTTGGGAACATCCTGAACCTCGTCCCTCTGGCGGAGAGCGTAGTGAAGCTTCATGCTGTCTGCATGCAGTGTTACAAAGAAGCTGCCTACACTAAGAGGATAGGAGCAGAGAAGGAGGTGAGGAGGCCAACTTAAGAAAAGTCTTAAATGAGCTAACCGTAAAGTGCTTTAAAACCCTTTTCTCGTGTCAGACCAAAAGGTACCTCTCCATATGTCTTAAATTCATATTTATTTCACAAAAAAATCCAAATATGATAAGTACTTTTGACTTGATAAAATATCATGAAACAATAACAGGAGATAGTTCTGTAATTATGTGTCTATATCAGTCACTCTTAAATGTAGAGTGACCAGATTTAGTGAATCAGAAAGTCCCCTTTCCCTTCATCAACTTTTTATAACCTGTCAACTACTGTTTCTCTGTGTCACAGGTGGAGGTGATTGGTGGAGCTGACAAGTATCAGGCGGTGTGTAGGAAGTGTTACGGGGGTCTGGTGGTGGACAAAGAGAACAGCACTCCCTTCAGGAATGAAACGCCACAACAAGTCCTCACAGGAAAAGTCGTGGACTCTGCGGTGCCCAGGAAGCTTTTCTCCTCTCTCCACCTCTAAAGACTCGAAAATAAGACTTGCAGGAGTTGAGCAGAGACTATAAATCTATGAATCAAAGGGTTTTTGTGTGTGGGAGCAAACAATAAGTGGAAGGAAAATGTAGTCTTTTATCTCACAGTAACCTTTTTGTTTTCAGATGAGTGTTTCCTGGTATTTCAGGTACCTCCAGTTTCCTGCTAAACATGGATTAATCAGCCCAGATAACTTCCTTTAAACCTCTGTGTTTGTATTAGGTGTCTAATTGGTGCAGAATATTATTCTATGTATTAAGTTTTTTAACTTGACGTGACAAAGCACTTGATAATAACCCTGAAAATGAGTTGACCAATGAGTAACTCACTGTCATCGGTTTCACTACACTGGTGTTTGGATTTCTTTCAACGTCTTTAACTGTAGCAATAGCCTGTCAAACGCAAGGTTTTAAATTATTTTTGTTTAACTAAATGTACTGTGCATGTATCAATGCATTATTTTCTGCCAACATTCATAAAGAAGAGATCCTCACTGGAAGGTTTGACTCATGTACAGCAGGTCAGGAGTAGGGCTGGGTATTGGCAAGAATCTGGGGATATGATATGTGTCACAACATGGGGTGACTATTCAATGTATTTCGATACTCTACACAAGGCAATATATGATTTTTTTTTAAATTTGTGTGTGTGGGTTTTTTTTTTTTTTTTTTTCTCTAATTTTAGGAAAACAATGCTTGTGGTTCATATTTAATGACGCTGCCTGTTTCACAGGCTGGTGTTCTTTGTGTTGGCACAAGCAATACTGTATGTTACATTGGAGTGGAAGAGTCAAATGGCTGAATGATCCAGCTGTATGCGGTTTAAACACAAAAGAGAATGAACCACTGCCACAGATCTTTGCATGTAAACTATTAATTAAAAATGATAGTTTTTAAAAAAATTGTTACAGTATCACAAAACCTAATTTCACGATGCTCAAGTATCGTTTTTTTCTTATACCTAGATGGGTAAAGTAGTGATGAGTCAAATTAAATTTAAATTGTGTATTTCAGAACCGTTGAGATTGTCTTTACTCTTACACTTACAGTAAATGTTTTTAATTCTAATACACTAACTGTGTGATGTGTAACCCAATGCCCTCACATGCTACAGGGGACCAAAATAACCTGTTTAAATCCTGGCAGGCTCGGAGGCTGTGTGGTGAGCTGGTGGGGTGGAATGGAAAAAGTATATCCTCCCTACTATATAAAACCTGTATTACTGCTGGGCATGAATGGAACAGTAACCTTAGTATAACTCAACATCCTGTGAGTGATCTATGATTCTGAAAGATGACACTAAGTTATGACTAAAAATAAAAGCAAAAGGCATATAACAACTTCACACCTATAAAAAACAAAACTAGAATTACTGCGTGCCTCCAGAAACCAGTCAAGTTGTGCCTACAGTTTACATCCATGTCTGTTCAGACTCGTGTGTAGCAAAGACAGTAGACAATGCTTCAGATATGTTGCTGCAAAAAGATTAGTGCAACCAATTCAGTATAATCTCCCCTGATGTCTCCTCTGAGTTATGATGTTGAATAATGGCCAGGAAAGTGTTTTTGCAGAACATAATGATGTCACAGTGAAGTTGACCTTTTACCTTTTGGATATAAAATATCATCACTTCATCATTTTTATTCTACTTGACATTTGTGTAAAATTGTGTCATAATTAGCACATGAATTATTGAGTTATTATGGCCAAATTCTAATCAGTTCATCGTAGAGTCCAAGTGGATGTCTGTGCAAAATTTGACGAAATTCCATTAAGGTGTTTTTTTTATTTCTTTTAAGATGATCTTTATTGGCAATTTTGCCTTTATTGATAGGACAGCAGTAGACTGAGGAAAGGTAGGAGAGAGAGGGCGGATGACAAGCAGCAAAAGGCAGTGGGTTGGAATCTAATTTGGGCCGCTGCAAAGGACTCAGCCTGTATGAGATGTACACTCTGCCAGGTGAGCTGGATCACTGTGACCTCTGACCACCAAAATCTAATCAGCTTACTGTTGAGTCCGAGTGGAAATTTGTGCATAATTTGAAGAAATTCCCTCAAGGCGTTCTTGAGATATTGTGTATACAAGAATGGAATAGACCACTCAAAAAAAAAGAAACCATAATGCCTCCGTCTACAATTATCACCAGTGCAGAGGAATAAAGAGAATTTGGAAACAGAATATATAAATATGAATATAAATATATATAAATTTGGCGGCACGGTGGTGCAGTGGTTACCAAGAGGGTTCCTGGTTCAAACCCAGGGTGGGGGAGCCCTTCTGTGCAGAGTCTGCATGTTCATGTCAGCATGGGTTTTCTCCAGGTACTCCGGCTTCCTCCCACAGTCCAATGACATGCAGGTTAACTGGTGACTCTAAACTGTCCATAGGTGTGAATGTGAGCGTGAATGGTTGTCTGTCTCTATGTGTCAGCCCTGTGACTATAACAGGATAAGCAGTTACGGAAAATGAATGGAAACAGAATGGGAAAAGCAAATGAAGCCAACCAAAGTCTGACCAGTGTTTGTGCCAGTTTTTATAAAACATTTGTAGGAATCACAAATCAAACACAAATCATTCTAGTCTCCACACACCTAAAACAAAGACAAAGATGAAACATAAATTTATCCAACAAAATGACAAATTTGAAAAAAATTCAATGTGGGCTACAAAATGTTGATAAATCAGCATTGCATGTCAAATTTAAGCCTCATGTTACCATTGTTATAGGATATTGTGACACAGTAAGTTTACAGGCACAGTCAAGAGATTCACTGTCAGTTGGGTGATATGAGTTGGGTGATTACAAGCTGCACTAACAGAGGGATAAGCAGATTTAACTGATTTTGCAGAGCATGAAAATCAGTCCTTGCAAAAAATCATTCAGGCACAGCAGTGCAGGCAGCTGTGATGCACAGCTGTTTCCTCTAAATATAACTTATAATATTGATCTTGGCACATTTTCACATTTTCACTCTTATCACTTTCCTTCCTCAAAAACCCTTTAAAGTTTCATTTCCCTCCTCAGGCACAAATGATAATGCGACAGAAGTGTTCTTCATATATATGGCTTCAGTAAGTTATGCATGTGTATTTTATATTGTAATCAACAACGTCATTCCACTTGTACAAACGTCTTCAATGTGGTACCACATTAGCATCATGTTTAATACATATAAACAATTTCTGGACTGTCATTTGCAGATCTCAGTTTACATCCCTGCAACAATTACCAAAGTCTGACCTGAGGCCAAGGTTTGAGCGCCAGATTAGCAACAACAGCCAAACAGGATCCGAGGCAGCTGAGGTGTTAAACTGACAGAGAGACAAAGTAAACCAGTAGTATTTCAAGGGACAGGTGTTTGATTCTCACCAGTGCATGCTGAGGTGTTAATCTGTCATTGGTAAAGACAAAGCCGCTGCAGTCTGCCCTCAACAGTTCAGATTAAGGAGGCTGTAAACAGGAGATAAACATCAGTGTTGAGAAAACTAAATGCCACAAGGACCTTGGAGGAAGTGTGTGGCCTCTCCGTCAGCAGGCTGAAGACGGAGCATTGTTTCTGGCAGTTAATAAGTTACTCTTCAGGATGAGGACATGCTCGCTGGACAAACCTGTTCAATAAGTGCATAGTTATCTACATGTTCCTCCCTCTTTGTCTATCTGAATGCTAGCTGCAAGTTTAAACAGCAACATTGACTATGAAAGTCCAATAAACACCTCTACCGATTGGCAAGTTGGCACAGGTGGCAAATTCGTTACATGTGCCATGGTCAGAGTTGAAGAAATGGAGGGTGTTTTATGGTTTCTCGTGTCATTATCAACAACACATTTTGATTACAGTGGGCTTAAAAAACACAGGAGCCATTTTACTGTAGCACACAGACTGCAAAACTTTCTGTCAGGGGAGATTTTATGGTTATATGGCTTAGAAACATCACTGGCTTCATTTGGCTTTATAGTGGTTTTTTCCCACTGTACACTACTCCCACAAAATCCTTTGTTAATTTAACACACCTTACACAGTTTAAAGGTCCTCAAGATAAATGCACTGAAGGGGAAACATCCATTAAAAGAGCTGTATGTAACTCTGGGCAAAGATCATTCATTGTTGAGTCTCATTCCCAGGTCGTCAAACACAGGCACTTTGGATTGGTGGTTCAGTCCGACTACCAACCCCAAATGTCTGTATTTGATGACCTGGAAATGAGACTCAACAACCAACTATCTTTCTCCAGTTACATACAGCACCTTTAAACCAAGTAAGAAAAGAAAATCAGGCACATGCAACCATTAAAACGGCAGCTTTGCATAGTGAAATCTATGTACAAATGCACATTCTCAGGTTCCAACAGAGAGAGCAGAGGAACACACTGAGTGCTGACTTCATCCACTTTGATTGGACGTGTCACAGGTATTCTTTATGTGACCTTTGACCTCCTGGGTACATTCTATCTACCTCTCCCCCTCAGGATTAGCCCATTTGAGGTAAAAAAAAAAGTTGCGTCTTTGCACACAGGTCTATGGTCAGATTACCCAATCATCAGCGCTAATCTCAACGGTCAGCCTGATGTCTTAAGATCTGACCACAGACCCTCTGACGTAAACAGCAGTGTCCCTCAGCTCTGGCTTGCAGTTGCACTGCTCAGGCTCTCGAATCGAACGACACTTGGGGAAAGTTAAATCAAATGTAAAACTACATCAATATGATATAGCTCTGGATCTGCGCAGTGCAACTACAATCAGTGTACCAACAGATGACCTGGAACACCAACTCATCACCTCACGTGACTTCCTTTTGTCTCAGTAGCTGGGCGGCTGGTAGCCAGTGTCTCCTTGTGGCTGGGGGTTTGCGGTGAAGGGAGGCTGCTGGTCGGGCACGCTGCTGGGATAAGCGGTGTAGGTGGTAGGGGTGTAGGTAGTGGGGTTGTAGGAGGTGGGGGCGTAGGTGGGAGGGTAGGGGGTGTGGAGATCTGGAGGCGGCTCCGTGTAGGTTGGGATGGCGACTTCATTAACACCGCGGCGGAAACGGATCAGCGCAAAGTAAGTCAGGATTCCCTGCATGGTGAAATAAAAATGACATGGCGGTTATTACAGTTACTTCCCAATAAATACATATATTACTTTATATATTTATTTTTTTAACCATGAGTGTCCTGGCCGAGACCTCAGTTACAGGCAAACATAGGACAAAAATACAGCTTAAAAGTGTGAAGCTCTAAAACAAGCAATATAAAACAATTTTAAAACAACATGTGACTTAATTTGTTGTTATGCTAAAGTCTGACAGTAAATACTACACAATAAACACTGATATAAATGTCTTGCAAGTTTATGTACCATACTGCAATGAACTGAAGCCAGCTTTAAAGAAGTAGTTTGATATTTTAGGGCCTGTATCCAAATGGCTTCTTTTTTTTTCGAAGCATCGGTGTCTTTGATCAATTGTTCCCAGTGAGGAGAGAGCGTATGTTGCTGCCTAGAGAAAAGCGCTTCTAGTTGAAAAAACTCTCCAGAAAGGCACTGGCGTCATCACTGCCGCTCTTTTAGCTACGGTGTATCCAGAGGTGTATGACATGTCAGACAGAAATGATCACAACAAAGACAAGAGAAACCAATTTCTGTAAGCAGATCGACCGGACACTGAAGGTTGCTTGTAACTGTTGTACTTTTATCTTTGTATGTGTTGTAAGCATGCTGTTAACTGTGTGGTCAACCCCCTGTTAACATAGAGTTACATCATCTACCTTGCTAACGCTAATGTCAAGATATTGCTGTCATGGAAACAAAACCCACGCCTAAGGGGGTCATTTAAGAAAAGCACTAGGAGTGTTTTGTTTTATAAAGCGCTGGGATGAAGTGTTCCCCTGCACCCTGCCACCATTTTTCTGCCAAAGAAAAACATTATGTGGACACAGACCCTCAGATGAGATGAAAGTCTCAGCTGTTTTTAATGAAAAGGAGACAACAGCTGTCCCACTCACCCAGGTGGCGATGGAGAAGAACGAGAAGGCGACAGTGGCTCGTGCAGCGTCCTGTGGGACAGCGCTGATATCATGAGTTTTAGCCCACTGGCTGGCCAACAGGCAGAAACACACAAACCACAGGAAGCTCCACACCCCTAGAAAACACAGAGACACAGATGCACAAACACACACACACACACACACACACACACACACACACACACACACACACACAGATATAAAAAATCTTTTTTCCTCACTGTATTAAAAGACACTGAACGTGCCTGGCTGAAAACCCAAATATGAAAACTAAATTCCTGTGAAAAATATACCAAAAACAACATCTAAAGAACACAAAGGGCACTCCTGTTGCCATCTCCTCGAATGACCACAAGCTGGTTCTTCAAACTACCACTTCTTTGTTTCCTCGAAGAATGGCTGACTGTGAACTGTGTCATGTACAGCTGATGAATGTTTAACTTCATCACAATCTGTGATGTCATCTGCTGCTCACTCAAAATCTACTATGTGCCACGATGAATATACATGTTGTGTTATGTCAGGGAAACAGGCAGCTCTCTGTCGCACATTACGCCGATACTCCGTATGAATACAGCAATATCACCTCATAAAGCTGATATGGTGAATGTGTTAGCAAACATTAGCTCTTTATTATACACAGCAACATTAGCGTTCATTTAGAGTAGGATGTGTCCAATAGTCACTCACCTGAGAATCCCAGGTCTGCCATGACAGCATACTTCCTCTCCTGCGCATTGCTCATAAAAGGCACGTAAGCGTCCAACACCAGGAAGGCCACACATGCCAGGAAGGCAATCACCCCGATGCCAACTGCGTAATGACATGCCGAGTCATTCTGGTTGAAGATGCACTTTGCCTCGGCGCTGTGGGCAGAGTTGATGTATCCCTCTGTCGTGATGCAGGCAAACACCACCAGGGCAAATATCTACATTGAATCAGAGAGAAGAAGAAGAAGAAGAAGAAGAAGAAGAAGAAGAAGAAGAAGAAGAAGGTGGCCTTCAATGATTTGCAAAGACACAAGAGGAAAGTGTCTGGTTAAAGGAGCATAGCACTGGCTTTTTAAGTTTACCCATTAACTTCACATCGCATACTTTACATTACTGTTGACCACTTTGGCTTTGAGACTGATTTCCTACCTCTCAGGCAGCCATTGGTTTCACTTCAGCAGAGCACAGTATGATCATCAACTAGCAGAGAACTTAAAACTCAAACATAGGTCATTCACGTTATCATTGTCTTATGAAAATTCAGTTTAGAAAAGGCGTCCTTGGTGGTGCATTCAGAGAAACTCAGACATTTGGTATTTAGGTGTGCTTCTTAAAAGCGCTGCAACCAGGAGCACTGCAGTCACAAAATCAACCACAGAAGAAAAAGAAGAAAAGCACTGCAGCCTTCATGCAAAGAATATGTGACTTCTGCTTGTCTTTGCATAATAGAGATACTGTAAAGTATGGCTGCAACTAACTGTTACTTTCATTATTTACTTATCTGCCCAATATTTTCCAGATTAATCGATAGTTCTGTCAATAAAATGTCAGAAAATAGTGAAACATGCTCTGCGTAATGTCCCAAAACCCAAGGTGACATCCTCAAATGGTATATTTTATCTGACAAAATGGTCCAAAAATCTGCGCTATTTAGTTCATAATCATATATGACAAACATAAGCATCAAATTCTCCCATTTAAGAATGATGAAACCAGCAAGTGCTTGTTTTTTTGCTTTAAAAAATGATTAAATCAGTTATTCCGCGATCAAAACAGAAGCCAGTTGATTTCCAGTTGATCAACTACCTGATTACATTAATCGTTGCAGCTCTGCTGTTCAGTAAAATGAGCAAACATCCTCAGGGTGAGCATGTATCTACGGAAGATAACTAAATTTATCTGATTAAAATGATATAACATTTCAAGAATGTACTGAAAGACCTGCTGAAACAGTGACATCATTATGTGTCATCATAACAGTCAGTTTTCTTTCTGCTGACTCTTAAAATACTCCTGTGCTCATTGTGTGTTTACAAAGTGAAGTGAGCACTAACTGCTCCCTCTGACCGTCCCGTGGTCTGTTGCTGTCTCCTCTGGTTACCCACCTAACCATGTGACCTACTTCTGAGTGCAGCTGCCTGCCATGTGACTGCAGAGATGCCACCAACTCCACTAACAACACTCATAATGAGATCCGGGAGGAGGATAGAGAGGGACTGTCTGACGGGTGGGAGGGAGGACGAGGTGAGAGGGCGGGGGAGGGAGACAGAAGACAGAGGAATTAGGGAAGTGAATGTGGGAAGTTTCAAAACAAAAGTGAGGCGGAGGGATGGTTAGTGGAGCGGAGGGAAGTTTCTGAACATAAATGGACAGATGGAAAGTGTTTGTGTGCTGAGTGACAGATGTCAAAGACAAGCCAAAATGTCCCATATGTGCGCGCAGTATGTTCTTGTTGCCATTACACAGCAGAAATAACACTGATACCCTCTTTTTGATGACTTAATTAAGACGCTACGTTTTCCATTATTTATCTTGAATATGATCGAAATATACGTTTTATATTTAACAGTCAGGACAGCAACGCCACTGAAGAATATGTATTGTTTCTTCTAGAGAGAGTGACGTGCTTTAACACCGTAACGTTTCTGTGTGTAGGATTTAGGAGCATCTATTGGCAGAAATGGTATTTAATGTTTATCACTATGTTTTCATGACTTTATAATAACCTGAAGATAAGAACTGTTGTGTTTTCGTTACTTTAGAGTAAGTTGTCTATATCTACGTACGGCCTGGGTCCTCTTCAGGCCTAACCGTGGAATAAGAACTTCCTGGTCCATCACGTGATGCCTTGGGGCCCAAAAAGACCTTTCCCCATAGATTTACATTATAAAAATATGTCTGTAAATCAGTGGATACGATTTTTTGAGCATCACAACCCCCTTAAAATGACTCGTTTCACTGTTAGGATTTGATCCAGTTGATCCAAGAACATTTCTAAAGTCTAGAGAAGCAGCACAGTTAAATCATTTCATCCTGATTCAAGTTAGCGGAGTGCTAAACCAGAGATTAGCCACTCTGCTCGCAAAAGTCTGCAAGTACAAGCTCTAGGAGCCTGATCCTGGTAATTTTATACCCAAGAAGCACTACTGAGCAACTTTCATAGGAATAAACGGGGCCCCGCCTCCAACGCTGTACCCAGATCTCCAGTCTGTCATGTTTCTACAGTAGCCCAGAACGGACAAACCAAACACTGGCTCTAGACAGGGCCATTTGCGTTTCTGCGTCAGCCATTGTTATTCCTCTGAACACTTGGCACACAGAATTTTCAGTTCTGCAACCTCACTGCTAGATGCCACTGAATCCTACACACTGGACCTTTAAGTGACCAAGGGCCACTGTGCACAGCCTTTCCTTGTTCCAGGAGCAGGTGTGGTGCATCATGGGACCTGTAGGCAGGGTCACAGAGCTAACAATCCCCTCTTGTGTCATAGGTGAGGCTCGCTGAAGTAAGATTCACCAGAGATAGATGGTGATTGAGCCAGTGTGAATATGAGATGAGTTGAGCACAGCTGCTCTGAGTGTGTGTGTGTGTGTGTGTGTGTGTAGAGGGAGATAAGTGGCACACATTCACTAAAAGTAAAAGCAAGGGTCAACAGGGGATAGGTATCACCTTACCTGCCCATCAGCCCCTGTTTACCACTGACACACTCATAATCTGACACACAGTTTCCCAAACACATTAACACACAGCAGTTAGTTGCGGCAACCGAGGGCACATTCTGTCCTCATCCACCACACTGAAGAAGCTACATTACCCAGGTGGAGCTGTGTGTTTTTCCACCGCCTACACCCACCCTGCGTGCACATTATAGAGGCCTTACAAACAGTTTACACCTCATGAACCTGGTGAAGTAAATCAAATGTAGTCTTGGTAATCCAAGACATGAGTATGCGAGGAGAAGAAAGCTGTCACATCCAATAAAACTTCACAATGAGGATCTAAATCACCAAGGAGACATACAAGGACAGATACGACAGTTCAATCCTTAAATCTGTACGCTCACATTCACCCAGGGTTAGATGCCAGTGTGTTTTATTGTCTAACCTGTCTGGTCGAGATTCATTTTGGACTTTCCACATCAGTGTCCCAACCAGAAAAACAAATCTGTGCCATAAGATTTGCCTAGCAACAGATGATCAGCAGCTTATAAAAACTTCCCAGAACTTTCCCAGGTGCATGAAAACCCCTCTTCATGCAAACACACTTAGTCTGTACAACCCCTTTATGATAATGAGTTTTAATATTGTCTTGTGTCCATTTTAATATATAAAATACTGTATTAGAGAGTGATATCTTATAATCTGAGTTAAGAAGTTACAAGCAGTCTTCCTTTAGTGAAATACTCTGTGATGACACAGCTCTGGTGTAAAAGAGATCACTGACAGATTAAAATGATCACACACACTATATTTAGTCAGGGTGTTGCTTCCATCTCAGTGAGTCTAACAAGTTTTCTGTCTTTTGTCCTCTGACAGCAGCAGTGTTGACCTGTGCTGTCGCCGAGCTGCTGTCATACACCAGCTGCGTGCAACATGACGCCCCGCAGAGACGCAGCACATAGTAGCCTGTTGTTCAGACCCACACAAACACATATAAAGCCTTAAACCGCTCCTCGGAGGCAGCAGACGGGCCCCGGGCCAGGCGCACCTGCTCTCACACCATGTTGGATATTACTTCTGGTTCTTTTGAACCTTTGTACATGCGCTGTTAAAACATAAACTCCTCTACACCCACGCTTCACTCACCCAGCTCAGTATCCGCACTATGGTCTGCGGCTGCCGGATGAACTTGTTGAAGTCGAAGCCTCCACCTGCCAAAGAAACCCCGTACGCAGTAGCACCGCCCGTCTCCTCCATGTCTCTGCCGTTCAGCTGATCCTCCGGAGCTCTCCTCTAAGGTTTCCACCGACCTGACAGGACAGCATAAACTAAACGTACAGCCACCTCCTGTCGTGCGCCACCCAGAGGAGCTGCGCACGCGGCTGCGCGTTAGAGGAGGCGGAGTTGACTGGTTAGGGACTGTTCCTTACTTGTGTGTGTGTGTGTGTGTGTGTGTGTGTGTGTGTGTGTGTGTGTGTGTTAGAATTAAATAATTTATCATAACCAGAAACTGTAAATTACCTTGGATTCTCAAATTTTCTACGGTTCTTGGACACATCATGTGCAACAAATGCCTCTGTCAGGGAAAAAACATAACCAAATATTTTATTAAAGTCACTTCCTCTTACACAACCAGAGTGTTTTTTTTTTACTTTCACCTTTAACTTGTATATTAAAAAATGCTGCGCTACATGACGCAGATAGTGTATGACATTTCTATTTTAAAAACAGAAATTATCTTGGATTTTCTAATTCCCAAAGGTCATGAACACATCAAGCAACAAATGCTTCTGTCAGGAAAAAAACATAACCAAATATTTCATTATTATTATTATTACTTTATTCTATGTTTCAAAATAAACTGTTTACACAAACTAACCAACATAGACAGGAGTGGAACAATTGAGGCTTTTTTTTTTACTTTCACCTTCAACTTTTACAAAAAAAAAATGCCTGTAAATTTTTATAAAAACATAAATTATCTTGAATTTTATATTTTTTAATGGTCTTTCTTGGACACATCATGTGCAACAAATGTCAGGAAAAAAACCCCACAACCAAATATTTCATTAAAATCACTTTATTCTATGTCTCATTTGCACAAACTAACCAGCATACACAACATTACTTCAGGATTACATTATCAGCTTTTAATGTTTAATTTTCAAATATCAAGGTGTACGATTTAAAAATCTAATAACTAATTCATGGTGGAGGGAGGATCATGCATTTTCCGCTGGTCACTCAGGGAGGCTCAGGGAAAAATACCTGTTGCTCCGGGAATAAAAAAAAACAACAAAAAAATCAGTCACATCCGAGCCACCCTGCTCCTCTGACAAGTAAAGAACAGTCCCTTAGGAGCCAGGATCATGTGACTGTTAACATTATTTTACCACCACAAACACTGCTGACATAGATAACCCAGTTCATCACACTGAAAAGACGTGACAGCACAAAGCATCATGAGCAGATGTTTATTTAACTACAACAGCCTGTGTTTACAGCAGTTTGACCCCTCAGGGTCCCTCAACTGGTTTGTCCTCCAAGGTCTTCTTCTCTTCCTCAATTTGGGGACATTCATCTGCAGAGGCCTCAGAAGCCTGAGGAGAGGACAGACAGATAAATAGTGGAGTTTGACTGCTTTGTGTAAATATCATCCTACCAACTGGGGTACATGCAGACCCCAGAGGTATACGTTTTGTCGTATCCCATAGGTGCGTCATTTTATCATTGCAGTTTGACACTTTGTCAGTCAGTTTCTTCATAATGGCTTCATATAATTGTTTTCTGTTTCTATTTTAATTAGTGCTTTGTACACATACACACAAGTACACATACACATAACAGAATTTAACAAACCAGCCCCTACTCTCACCTGATCAAATTCACCCTCTCTGGCTGCCACCACAACATCAGCATCTTCACTGTAGTCTGACAAATCCTGTAAGGAGGGAGAGCTCTCATCATTAATTATTTATCCTAATGGAGATGATCATGAAACTGGATCATGTGAGTGAAGTGAAAAGCTTTTGAAAGATGGAGATACAAAAATATTGACTCACCAGCTCTCCCTCATATGCAGCCACCATTTTCTCCATCTCCAAGCTCCTGAGAAAAAATAAGTTGTCACATAGAAAGAGACAGTTCACTCAAATCAAAAATACATATTTTTACTTTTCAGTGTAGTGCTATTAATCTAGATTGTATTCAGTGTTGGTGATATCGGCCGTAGAGATGTCTGCCTTCTCTCCAATATAATGGAACTAGATGACACTCGGCTTGTGGTGCTCAAACCCTCCAAAAATATATTTGAAAAACTCAACAGCAATGTCTCTTTAGCAATCCACATATCTTGCTGTGAGCACTTTCATGTAGGAGCTATTTTCTTTTTACAGAACTACACTTGCCAACCATACCACTGCACAGAAGGAAGTGGGCATCTACTGCTGGCTCACCTAGCACCACTGAGATAGCTAGCATACAGCTCAGCCGAGGAGGACGCCATTAATGTTTACATCTGACGCCATCATGAGCACAAGCCTCTCACCTATGAGTAGATATATGCTTCCTTCTGCGTAATGATATAGGTGGCAGGTTTAGTTTGGCAGAAAGAAAACACACCAAATCAATCTATACTGATAAATAGCACGACAGGTAAGAGGAAAAATATTTTTGATTTTGGGGTGAACTGTCCCTTGTAAACACCATTTTATTCCAATGGCATAAATGAATGTATTATAGGTCTAACTACACATGGTGATGTCGCTGTCACTGAGGTGACGGTCATTGACTGTGGTGTTTCTGGAACACCACCTAAATATAACATGATGAATTTTTTTAAGACTGATTCAGAGGTTTTTTTTTTACTTATCGTATTTAAATTTGACTTCTTCTGGCAAAGCTGTACCATTTTGATAAAGCAAGAATTAAAACCCTGGGCATTTCACATGACATCATCCTGTAACAAGACAATGTGAATGTGAGAAAAATAATGAGAGAATGAGAGCAATGGGAGAATTACTGACCATTCCAGACATTCAACATACAAGCTATAAACTTACTGAGCAGTATCAAGGATGTTTATGATGTTATGCACTTATGACACTGTGACTGTAAGCTGCACAAAACATTGTACACAACATTCACCACATAACCACATCCCCAGTTCAACCCCAGCCACATGTCTTTCTCTTCTCTCCCCATGTTTACTGTCAGTCTACAAGTTGTCAAACTGTTTAAAAAAGGGAAAAATCTCCCCAAAATGTACCTTATACCTCAAAATGTCCCCTAAGCCCACAGTTGATGTTGTGAGTCTTGATTGTGAACAAGAGGCCATATTTGGAACTTAAACAAAGCTCCTGTTGCAAGGTGTGTAGCGTGTTCACTTACAGCATCATTGCTACATAAATTAATATGTGACCATGAACAAACAAGACCATTGATGGACCTAATTTTATATTATTTGTTGATGTTTTGGATGCTGGCATGAAAGCTACTGTAGTGGATTTATGGCACACAGCAGGAAAACAGAAAGTAGTATTTCACATACAGCAGCACCAGCCATTGCTTCTTTTTATCTGTAGATGGTGAAGGAGCTCCCAACATGTTAATCATTCTTGGTAAATTATAAAAGAAACCTTACTGAGGATCAAGTGGCTCAGTTCTCTTTACAAGAGGAAGTAACAGTGTCATGTGAAGTGTGGTCATTTTTTTTCGAAATGTGTCAGACTGAAACAGAAAAATAACTCACAGAGACTTGTCTCCGTACACCCTTCGCCCTGAAACAACAGTTAAAAAAAAAAAAAAGACATTAATTCACAGTATCAATGATGAGGAAGCCACACCAGATAAAAACAGAACACTGAAACTCACTGAACATCACTCCAACCAAACAACAGACGGAGACCAGGAGAATCAGGGCTGTGAAACATCCAAAGACAACGGCCACCACCAGGGTAGGGAGGCGATTCAGCACTGGAGGAGCAGGAAGATAAAGAAGAGATAAAACCAAGGATGTTTTACTGAAAGGCAAAGGCACAGGTTTCATTTCAACATTGTGGGGGGACATATGAAACGGGCTGTTTGGGGTCCTCCCCCAGGAATTTTTAGAGGGCAAACACTTAGGGCCAATGCCAACACACCCCTTGCCCTAAGGCCTTAGCCCTTACCCGTCCGTATTGCGTGTTCACCTCTAGGGGTAGCGTGTCCCTGTTCTTGTTGGGTTAGAGGGGTAAGGGGAAGTGTTGGGGCTACATGGCCCTTCAAAGTGAGGTTTTTCAGAGGCACAAACCGAGTGTTATGAGAAATCATTGTCAAGATGGCTGCACAAACAACAAAAGAAACCCACAAATCTATTTCCTTCTTTAATAAAGATGAAAAATTACGATAACCATTGTGCAATCTTTGTTTAATGTTGTTTCAATGTATTATGATCCTTTTCTATATGGCAAGCAAAAAAAAAGAAATCACTAGTATGCCGTTGTCACGTTAGCTAATTAGCTAGGATTGGACAGTCCCGCATTCTAACACATTTCCATGTCGCCCACTACTCCTTGTGACTTGGTTCCAAGGGCCAGGTGGCACTCAAAAATTAGGGAGATAATGTCATACGGCTGTAATTTCCTGAATTCTGGTGAATTTTTTTTGCGTGACTTTGTACATTTACTGCATCAATTAATGGTGGAAATTTCTTCAGTTTCCTCTGCTACTTTCATGTTCAAGTATCGAGGGGAACGTGTCCCCTGTGTCGCCCCCCCCCCAATAATCATTTGTGGTAACACGGTAAAGTGGCATGACTAATTAATATATTAATGGTCATTTATGGGTGAAGCATTCCCTAAATCAATGAATCATCTGTACCGTCTTTATCCAAGTACCGCCTCTTGCTGCTTATGGCGGTGGTGTTGTCAAAGCTGTCTGACACTTCACAGTGGTACGTTCCGGTGCTGCTCCTCCCTACAGACAGCAGGAGTACAGACTGCTCTGGGAGCTGGTTGACCACATAGTAGAAGCTTCCTCGGTCATGTAGGAGGGTTGTGTTGATGAACCACTGGTATCGTGGAAAAGATCCCTTCGCCGCCTTGCAGTAGAGCCTCAGGCTGGTCACAGCGTAGTTTTCTCCAGTGTCATAGTCGTAATGCATCTTCACAGGCCCACCAACCGGGACTGTGGAGACATTGTGGATCAAAAACAGACATCATGGACAAACATTAAAATAAGGTAGTCTGTCAAACAATTCACATACCAACTTCAAGGGGAATCCATTCACTGTATTGGGTCCGGTCTCCATTGTTTGCCTGGCACTGCAGCCATCCCAAGTGCCTGTCCAAGACCACTGGAACCTCAAATGCAGCATTTGTCTCTTCAGCTGTCAAACTGGCAACCAATTCTGTCCTGTTGTATAGTGAAAATGTGATAGGCAGAGCCCCTTTGGTTGACTGACAGGCGACTATGGCAGAATATTGGGAATCTTCCTTTGATACGGTGAAGGAGATGTCAGGGACTGACACCACGTCTGAGGGAGTAAGATGAAGCAGAATGTTACTTTGCTCAAAGACACCATGTCATGGCTGTAAAATCTGAACCTGTTAGTGTATTCACGACAGCTAACCTTTGACTGTGATTAAAACTTCAGAGCTGTTTGTGGTGAAGAATTGGGTGTTGTTGAAGTTGTTGGTGGCGACACACTTGTAGGAGCCGCTGTCTTTGGAAGTAGTCCTGAGGGTGACACGTAATGGTTTCGGTAACTTTTCTTTTATATGTTCAGTTGAAAATGAGCATGCTCAGTGGCCTCCATGATAAAGGAGTTCCTTCTTAGACAGTGTTGAACACGTTTGTTGAGGAAAATGACTCACAGAACACATGAACTTGCTTAATCAAGAGATGCAACAAGGCTTTTTAGCAACTACTTTGGTTTTTGGTCACAACAATTTCTAATGCAGAACTCTGATTTTTCACACAAACATCAGGTTTACAATTCTCTTGGTCTTACGTAACTCAGCATGAAACAACACGTTCTTAGATTTCTGTTTGTCTACAGATTAAGCAACAAGAAACATCACGTTACAGTGCAAATAGACAACTTTTTTTAAAAACTTAGAATCATGAATTAAACGTTGATTGCACCATGTAATGGCTATAGAATAACGACACCATCTCTATTTAGATTGGTTCCCTGTAAGCCTCACTCACAATGTAATTCTGTCTGCCATCAGGTGCGATCTCCTGCAAACATTAAGGTTAAATTTAAGTCACAAAGGAAGTGCGTCAAATGATGTGCAGAAAAGGAGGAGGATCGCATTTTTGTTTCCCCAGTAGCTATCGGCTGGTATCCCCAGTTACCACAGAATATCAGTGTAAGTCCTTAACAGTTACTCTCCCCAGTAGAGGAAATGGCAAATGGAAGAACAACCAAAGTAAGGCGATATTTATACTTCTACATTGAGTCGACGGCATTGCTACGACATCCTTCATCCTTCTGGGATTTATACTAAGGGATTTATCCTGGCTTCATATGAGCAGAGGAAATCTCTGCTCGTCACTAGGCTAATTTATACAGTATAAGATGCCATAGGCTTGTGCTAATAAAGTTAGCATGTTGTATTTGTTTGGAAAACTTGTTCAGTAAAAGACAGTTGTTTTGTCGGTGAACCTTGTGAGTTGCAATGGAGCCAAATTATGTGGTGTTACCTTTGCTAAATGTTGCTGTTGTCCCTGGCTTTAGAGGAATGCTATGCTAATTTATACACTCTAAAATGCCATAGGCATCTGTGTCCAGATAAAGAACGCTGTGAGTTGTAGTGAAGCCAATTTGTGTACTTGTGCTTGAAATTGTTTCTATTAAGCCATGTTTAATGTGTGTTTTGAATCCACTAAACTTTACAGCACTTCACAGAAACCTCTGCTGCTGACTGGAGGTTTAACTGCTGAGTGACACAGACACACTACTGCACAAGTATAAATGCTCACAATGGCGTAGGCAATGTGCATAGGCTATGGCGTAGGGTCTGCTGCACAAGTATAGATCCTGTTTAACTATGGAAACTGTGGTAGCTGCTTGGCTCTGAAGAAAAAAAGCTATCTGGTTGTCTCTGCGACAGAAGCAACAATAACACCAATTTGAAAGGCTAGGGGGTGGAGTTAAAAAGTTGTCTGTTTCCACTGTAATTAGTGAGTTTTAGGCTAGCTGGCTGTGTCCAGTCTTTACACTCAGCTTATATGCTGCATCAAAGTCACATCGTTTAAACTGTCACCAAAGAGGGGGAAAAAGAATCACGTCAGCCTCCAACTTGTAGTTCAGAGTTAGAGATATTGGGTATTGCTGATACCAACAATATCTCACACAACAGTGATTGCAGCATTAGCCTATAGCTCCATAGGTAACATAAGAATCTCAGCATGATATCAAATTTACATCTAACTCTTGGCAAAATAAAACATAAGCAAAATATCAAACTGCTCCTTTAATAATTCTCACACTCCTCAGGTTAGTCATATTCTACTTTTCTTACTTCTACTGAAAGTTTTTAAAAAAAAAAATTCACTCTATTGTCATTAACACACAGGTCCGAAATACACACACGCACAAACAGGACCTATACATGCACAAAGTGGAGAGATGTCAGAGTGAGGGGGCTGCCTTGGTCAGGCACCCCGAGTGATTGGGGGCTTCAGTGCCTTGCTCAAGGATGCCTCAGCAGTGCCCAGGAGGTGAACTGGCATCTCTCCAGCCACCAGTCCACGCTCCGTATCTGATACGTACAGGGACTTGACAGGTGACCCTCCGGTTCCCAACCCAAGTCCCTATGGACTGAGCTACTGCTGTTACATACCCACATTGTTATTCTTGCCTGCCAACCACCCAGAATCACCACTGCAACCACCTAACAGCAACACTCCACCATCAGCCCCTTAGGAAACACCCTCTATGGCCCTAGTTTTATGTCTGCATCACACACGGTACAAAATGGTTAACAATTACCAAATAAATCATTCATCTGCTCACAACACCATATCAACCACGTGGTAATGCAGAAGCGGCTGTCCAGAGACTGACCTGTCTATCCAGAGACTGTCATTTGCAAAATGGTGGAGAGGAGACTGAGAGATAGGCCGACCATTCAGCAGCCACTTGTAGGAAACGTGAGTTCCAGCGGTAATATTACAGCGTAGCTTCAGTGTCTTCCCCTCAAAAAACTTCACTGGACCTGAAAGGATGTCGATCTTTGCACCTTTTACTGGTTCTGCAAGACAGACACAGCAACAGTAGACTGTTACTGCAGAACTATATTACATAAGACTGTATTATATCATGCACCAGGTTGGGGTTATATTTGTGTGTGTGTGTGTGTGTGTGTGTGTATGTGCGTGTGAATATTAAAGTGTATATATAGGTGTGTGTGTATGAGTATGTATACACAGAGAGCCTCTCTATGAGCTGATAAGAGAGGATATTTTTTGTTTGTTTTTTATTGTCATGGTATGCTGTTGCATAGGCATAGTGGGGTGGTGTGTGTGTGTGTGTGTGTGTGTGTGCGTGCGCGCGTGTGTGTGTGTGTGTGTGTGTGTGTAAGAAAATAAAAGACATTTACACAATAAATTGATGCAGAAAAGGCGCAAATTGCAGGAAATTGAATTGCATGCAGGAAATTATACGTTTGATGCTCAAAATTTTCTAAACCATTTCTCCCTAAACCCTCATTTCATATGTTGAGTGCAGATGCATGTGTTAAATTATCACAGTGCAGATGTAATATTCTAGGAACCCTTTCTTTTGTCCTTCCCTGTATCAAACCAGGTAAAAGTCTCACTGGGATTAAAAAGTTTTTTAAGAAAGACTTAGCCCAGATGCAGTTCACAGTAAAAGCAGTGAAACAATTATAAAAGTAACATGCCCAAGCTAAGAAAAATGTTATCTTAGACTTGATGAACACATGCCCTTTGAGTTTTGTTTTCTAATTGTGTCGAGCTTTTACAAACATAAATGCACGTACTGGTACAAGGAAGCAATAAAAAAGAGACTCACCAATAACCTTCAGATAGTGTGTGTAGCTGACAGTGGGCTCTATGTCAGAGTTGTTCTGAGCCTTGGCCACACACTCCAGATTGCCCTCATGGTAAGTTTTGACTAAGATGGGGATGACTGCAGCCACCCTATCCATGGAGGAGTATTCGCCCAGCAACTTGTCATGGTTATCCTCCCTAGAAACGGTTGATACTTAGAGGGATTTTCTATAATTACTCTGTTAATGCACTGATTAGATTTAATCTGAACAAATACTCACTTATATAACTGGAACAGGACAGTGTCATTCCATGGGTAGGTATTCAGTGCACACTCAAACTCTACAGCGCTTTTCACCAATGCCTCTGAAGGGCCAATAAGTACTGGACGCTCCAGAGTTACCTGACCTATCAATACAATAAAACAGAATAAAACAAAACTGCACAAACACTCAACAGAAAGAATCAGGAGCTACAAAATGACACTAATTGACTAGACATGCACTAACACACACTCAAACAACAACTGACTTACTGCTCTCCTTGAGACAGTAGCACAACCCTGTAGAGAGTGAGAAGATATTAAATCAATTACAAGAGTTTCAAATTGTGAAATACTAAGTGTGCTGCAGTGCATTTAATGTTTAGCATCTTACCCAGTGTGACCACAAAGAGGGAAGGAAACATTCTTGAAGAAAAATTGCCTAATACTACTGAACACGTCAAATGCGATTACGCTACACTGTGTTATGATGGAGTTTTAACAGTGGTTAGTGGCACTGTGGGTGAAAAAAATTCACACACGCACTTAGAAACATGTGCAGATAGCTGATAGTGATACACCTCCCTGCGGTACCCGTCCTCGTAACGCCTTAAGATGTCAAGTCAAGTCATTTACTCACTGGTGTTATACATAGTCTGTGTGTGTCGCAAACAAAATTATATAAACTATAAAACGATTAAATTAATTGAATAATTTCTTAATTTGCACTGGGGCCCATCATATTAGCGTGCACTGGGGCCTGTTGTAACTACCTTACACCACTGTGCAGGGATGCAGGGGACACGTCCTCCTCAATATTTAGAACATGTGCATTTGTCCCCAAAAAATAAAAACATTAAAGTGGCAGAGGATTTTAAAGAACTGCTAGAATGTGAATCATAGATGGAACAATGCCTCCAGTAATGTGGGTGGTGCCAATATCCAACCTCAAATGCAGTGGTTTGCATCTGCCATTAATTTAAAAGAAGATGAAACAACTATGCAGGATTAAAGGAAAGGCGTACTATGGCAATTCCACCTTAAGTTGGTGCATAAAAATTCATCAGACCGCAGAAAATAAAGTGTGTGATGCTCAGACTTTAATCAATATGTATGTCCCACCAAATGATGAAACAAAAAACCTTTGCCCTTGTTGTTATGTTAGATTTTGAAAATGTGAATTTCAAAGCAACGTAAGTCAGGAATCATAGAGCTCCCCAGGAATGAGTCCTAAAACCCGGTAATGAGTTAGTATTTTAGCACACATTTTAGCACTTTCCTTGCCTCAGTCAGTGGGTTTTTTAAGTGGGTTTTTGGTTAGATGCCTGAAATAAGGTCTGTAATTAACACAAGCTGAAGAGACTTCTACGTTTTGTTCTATGACATAAAATATGCCAGTAAATACCTTGCTTGTAAATTTTGAAGCTTTTAAGTGCCTTACAGAAGGTGGTTGCTAACAAGTGGCTAAATGAGACAACAGAGAGTCATCATGCTTTTGTCAACACGGCTTCACAGTCTTGTTATGGTGGCAACGTTAAGTCATGCAACTGTGGTGTTAAATGTTTGTGTGCCACAGAGCTTATTTTTTGCAATAGTACAAAATCTAATGGAAAAATTCCAATGGATTTTTGATGAGGGAACCAAGCCGATGGTAGCTTTTACATCAGCCTACAGAAAAATGTCACCCCTGGGGCACTCTATTGTGAAGAGGTGAAGGTGTAATCAAGCATAATTTCTTTGACTGGTTTGATTGAAAAAAAAAGACAACAAAACATCCCTTAGAATTTAATTTATTTTATTTAATTTTTATTTGCAAACACATGACAATATACAGTAATTTTGCTTGAAATAAAATCTGTTACTATTTTTAATTGAATGTTCCACCAGTTTCTTATAAGCAATTTGGCAGCTCAGGAAAATTCCTAATTTCCATACCTGCAGAACAATAAAATATGACTGCAGACTAAAAATAAAATAATGAACAACTTTCATGAAGAGATGATCGATTTGACGGGAGGTGCAGGTTCTTCCTGTGTCACACTGTGATCTCTACGATCTAAAAGAGAGAGAGAGCAGTCATTTTATTTCAGTGCACACAGAGATCGTTAATAAACGTCAAATCTGATATGTATTTGTTTGTCCATTCTTTAACAGTTGCTTTTGTTTTATATGGATGTAAAGTTTCTGAACAGGTAACACTTTGATTTACATGTCCGCAACTTCCTTATAATTTCTTTGAAGATGGAAGAAACATTGTAATTTGGTACAGTTATAGAGAAAAATGTCTTACTATACTCACCTGTGTTGAGCTTATTAGCATTTTTTTTTAATTTCCAGAGGAATTTCCTGAAAAGCCATACATTTTTAATTGTATGCTTGTCTGTGGACAAATGTCACAATTTTGCATATTGTGCAGGCCTGCGGTGCACTGACTTAAAAACTCTTTAAGTTACAATTGAAAGTACTGTATTTCCTTAATAGTTTCCTGATTATTTTGTCAAAAGATTCCTGATGACAATTATTCGAATTTGTACTAATAGAGAAAATAGCCCCAATGTTGAATTAATTTTCCATTGATTAATTCCAATTAATTGCTATTGTATCCTTGAGAGTCTTTTGGCAAAAATGTCAAATATATGAAATGTGTGTCCTGGTGAGCGTACAATTCAAACTATATATGTAAAATAAGGTTTCCAATAATGAATGAATAATTCAATAATATTTGCTTTGGTTTAAATGGAGCAGTACCTTCAAGGAAATTCCTATTTTCTCTATAATTAGTACCATGCTGTGTAGTTCTGTCCAGAAAACGTCATAGCAAATGGGATATTGTTACTGTTGTAAAATAAAGCACTATTGTGTCCATTCTTTCTATAATTACTACCCAGTTATAAAGTATTTTCGGGAACTTTACAGTTACATATCACTTCCTTTCTATAGAAAAGTGTTACAGGACAGTATGACACTGATTCAAAATCATTGTGTTTACATGAGTGTTGTGCTCTGTTTGGTGGTTTTCAAGCCTGTATACCTCATTCTGAACATCGAAGTCTATAGACGAAGTATCTTCCTCTTTGCTTCCTGACTGGGACCTGGGTGCAGACTGAGGAAGTGCGCCAGAACTGGGAATGGAAGGCACACACACTGTTAAATAGATTGATTTTAGCTACAAAAAAAAAGGAAAAAAAGTCCATAAAGATAAAACATACTTTGTTGTGACAATGTGGGCATGAGCTGTGAAAAAAATGAGAAATGGAGACATCAGAATAGTTCATACAAATTCGGCTACGCATTTAAAGTCAGCTGATTTGTCCCTCACACATTAACAAACACACACCTTGCTTGTGTTCAAACATCTTGTACACGCAGCCTACACCCACTGCCAACATCAGAAGAAGGAAGCAGCAGAACACTATGGTAATGACCTCTGTGGTGTTCATGGAAACCTCTGTGGAAGAGAAGGGACACATCCAGTGAAGTATTACATACTGTAGAGGCAGCACGTAAGGCATCTAAATATACAGTATGTGCTTTTACTTGGTAGTGTTTCAGTGGCAGATGTTGCTCGAGGCATGGAGCAAAGGATCCTGTCTGATCACGAGTAACAAGTGTGTTGGGGTACAGTGAAGAGCACAGAGACAACACAAGACAAGACAAGATAAGACATGATAAGACAAGAAAAGACAAGACAAGAGGAAAGTTATAAAAAGGCACATGACAAATGTTAAGTTGAGTCCGTATTCAAAAGAGTTACACAATAAGATTGAGAGCACTTCCATATCTGTACGGTAAATATGTGGATGGCAGCTGATTAGCTTAGCTTAGCATAAACACTGGAAAGTGAAAACAGCCAGCCTGGCTCTCTCCAAAGGTAAAACCACCTCTAAAGAAAACCAGTTAATACATTATATATTGTTTGTTAAACCTGTACAAAAAAAAATGGAAGTGTAAAAGTGAAAATTTGGCATCTTACAGAGGGTTACATGCCAGACTACTTCTCAACCCAGAGCCTTAACTGGGGACTGCCCATTGTTCAGACAACCCAAAATTCTGAAGCCCCTTTAGTCTGAAAAATGTCCCACTCGACCAAAAGCCCATTTCTCCAACAGCCCATTATCCCAAAGATCTATGCTTATTGCTCTGAAGTCCAGACTCTCCGAAAATCCACATTGACTGGAGTTAAATGACCAAACCGCCAGAACAAATGTTTGCATTTCATGTTTCTGTAAACCACAGATTTGTTACTTTTGTACATTATTTTGTAGCTGATACGTTGAACATTAATGTTTCTCAACAACACTGTGATGAATGTGTGGTTAGGTTTAAGAAGAAAAACTACTACTACTACATTTTGGCCTAAAATATCTGCGTGTGGTGGCAAAAAAAGGACGAACAAGAGAAGGAGGGGCATGCCATCAAAAAATAGCGATCACCCCATTGTGACAGCAAAACTCGATTGAATGAACATGTTTATTAGTAAGCTTTAGAGTGTTATTCTGTGACCTTTGGACAGAGGCGGGCTAGCTGTTTCCCCCATTTGCAGTCTTTATGCTAAGCTAAGTTAACTGGCATCTGGCGGTATCTTATTTACTGTACAGACATGAGCATGGTATCAATCTTATCGTCTTAGCAAGTCTGGGTAAGCAAACAAATAAGCACATTTCCCAGAAATGTTAAACTACTCCTTCAAGATTACTTTAATTGGACACCTAATTTTAATCTTTTCACCTGTTGCTTGGACCCACACAGCTGCACTCTCCACCCAGGGCCCGGAGTCATCATAGCTGTCCCTGGCCCTGCAGCGGTAATGCCCAGACTCCTCTGGACGGAGCGTGGCTAGAACAAGGGTTTGTCTATGTGTAGATAGAGCATAGTGAGACAAGACAGACTGAATATGGGAGTCCATATATGTCTCAGGGGGAAGGACAGAGTCATTCAAGAGCCAGGAGACGTAAGGGAAGGTTCCTCTGCTGACTTGACAGCTCAACCTGGCAGCAGCCAGTTTGGAGTCAGCGCTGTAGAGATATTCAACCTCCACTTTCGCATCACCTCTGACTGGGACTGGGCAAACGGAGGGGAAGAGAAGGAAATAAAGATTAACAAAGAGTGGAAGGAAAGGAAGGCAATCACAGAGAGACTTATTTCTTTCACATTTCTGTGTAGCTCATACCCACTTCCAGAGTCACAGGATCACTCATCAACTTCTGCACCTCAGTATTCACCCGACATTGAGCCATGCCCATGTCCTGCCCGGGCACCATGGTGACAGGGAACCAGGCAGTGAGGGATTCAGTAGCTGTGACAGATCCCACCTCTTCGTCATCTATTAAAAGCGAGATGTTGACTGGGAGACTCCCTCTTGTTGACCAGCAGGTCACGTTTGCACGGTGACTGGCTCCCTCTTTCAAGATTGAGAAAGAGATTCTTGGCTTGGAAACGTAGACTGGTGGAGGAATAAAGAGGGGGGAAGATGGGAAGATACATGTGAAACAAATCTAACCAACATTTCAGACAGGTGTTTTTTTGTTGATACACACCTTTGACTGTCACCTGGAACTCAAAGCTGCTGGAAAACCTCCTGGTGTCCTGCACCGTGGACCAAGCCATGCAAGAATACCATCCCGCATGTTCTGGAGTCACATTCTTCATCACTAGCTTGTTACCAGTGAGGTGAAGAAGGGGAGAGGTTGAAGACGTCACTTCCCTCCTGTTGAAAAACCAGGTGTAGGAAAGGTGGGACCCCTTTGAGACGTTGCAGCTCAGTACGATGTGTGACCCCTCATATACCACGGGGGGGAAGGGTTCAGAAGTCACTCTGGTGTTCGATGCTGGAGCTAGAGGTTAGAATGATAGATGGTTGGGGAGGAGAGAAAAAAGTCAGATTTGGGATTTTTGTTGTCCAGTAAAGTAACCGTGATATTAAAAGTTCTATGTGGACTTTTCAGTCATCTAAGCCCCTAAACCATTTTTAAAATTATGTTTAAAACATTATGGTTTGGGTTAAAATTAAATGATTTCTGACAGAAAGCCCTGAAGACAAACTTATCCCATGTGCCCAAATACCTGTAAAACTAATGACATTCCCATCAGCCTCAGCTGTCAGCCTACTTTGTGTTTTATGCTGTTTGACCCTTCGCTAAGTTGTGCAGATGACGGTGTTTAGCTTCCCCTGGTGCTCACTGCCTGTCCACCCAGCGGAGGTCTGGCAGCTTGTGGCACGAGGGAAAGCCAAACATCGTTCATCTGCACACACTGCAATGACACACAGCTGGTTGAATATCAGCAAAGTTTCCCTTTATATTCATCTATTTCGCCGGTGATGTGGTGGTTCTCTTTCACACAGTGAACTGTGCCTATAGTTAAGCTTTAGCTCCTGTTTTTGTGCCTGAATGAGCTTTTTTGTTTTCCAGTGCAGTTAGTTACAGTGAGGGCTCCATGCTCGCTCCGACAGATTGACGGACCAACACAAAGAGTCAAATGCTTCACATGGTAACTTTAAAGCTCTAACAGCATGAATGCTTTTTCTGTCTCTGCGTATCTTTTACTCACTGACTACACTCAGCTTGATGCTGTTGCTGACTCCTGTGCTTTCTCCTGCCGTGGCTTTACAGTGGTACGACCCCTCTGATGTTGCAGCAACTTTCAGGAAGAACAAAGCACGTTGGTCTTCTTGGAGATCAGCGGCTGTGTCAATCACAACATCACCATCGTCCAGCTCCAGCAGCAGCTCGTAGGTGACTGGCAGAGAGGAGTGAGGTGCATTACACCGGAAAGCCACCCCCGAGCCAAGGTAGGCCATGTCAGGACCAGTAAGCACTGGGCGAAGAGAGATCGATCCACCTGAAGAAAGACATGAAACACTGGATGGAGCCCTGAAATTTACCCATAACACCTTTTTTAATAGAATATGAGCAGATACAGCTACCGAAGCATTTTATTTCAGGTTATGAGATCAAAGAATAATATCTGAAAACTGAGTATCTGAACCACTGAGGACAAACTTTAGATGTCACAGCCAGCTGAGCTCCATATCTCACATAAGCACCTCTGCAACAAACTTACTTATCTTGCTGAAGAAACTTGCCAGAGCTGAAAAAAACACACGTTACAGTAAGAATATTAAACCAATAAATAATTAATACATGCAGCCATTTTAAAGCGATGTTGACTAACTCACCCAAAATTGGCAGCAAATTATGGGTCCGTAGATTCTTCATAACAGTGCTCCGTATTTATCTTGGACATTGTTTTTCTAGCTCGGTTCAGTGTGTGCACGTTTGTGTGTGTGTGCGTGTGTGGTTATGTGGATGCGTTTGTGTGTGTAAAAGCTAGGGGTGTTTCACGTGTGTTGCAAGTAGATAACATATAAGGCTGCGTGTTTGGTTTCATTTTAAGTAACACAAATAAAGCTAAAGGCTTTATTGAGCGGGATATTTAAAAAAAACACTCACTTTATTTAACACAGGTAAAGTGACATTTGGAAACACAAACAAATACTACGACCACCACATAAATGATGATAAAAATTACACTTATAAGCATAAATTCTTAATTTACAGACAAAAAGTAAAAACACAGTGTCCCTGTCAAGCTTCACAAACTCACAAGGACAATAAAAAAATAAACAAAATTTTCAATGCCATAAAAAATGACTGCAAACTGACAATTAAGGTTAAAATAACACCTTTGCAGAAAGAGGCCATAACTGCATTTCATTTCTTTGTACATCATGTAACTGGAATAGAAAAAGTTCATTACTACTTTGACTTTTTATTTTCAGCCACCCCAGGCATTCCCAGCTGCCGTCAGCCAAAGCTAGGCTTTATTTTCAAGTGTCTGTGGATGAACGGGCCTGACAGCTTGAGGACTCTAATCAGTTTGCATCCGTGGAGGGGTGGTCTTTCCAGTGGTTGAGGGGGGCGTCCTCTTTGATGGGTGCAGAACGCGCTCTGAGGGGGTTTCTCTGACGTCTGAGCATTGTGGCGTGCTGTTTCACCAGGAAACGCTTATCTGAGCTGCTCTGTGAGGAAACCACATACAAATCTATAGACACAACATGCACACAGATACACTAGAGAAGCATAATAATAACAGACACAGTAGCTGATGATTCACTAGCAACAACCAAATCAACTATTTTCTTATCTTCTGTCTGTAACTAATTTGTAAATATGTAAGTGTTTGATGACATGTGACTTACCATAACCAGCATGTCTTTGAGTCTCTCGATGGCCTTCTGATTGGCTCGTCCCCGTGACACATATGAGGTTAAGATTATACTGAGGAAACAGTAGCAAGACCAGCAGATCAGATGAAAGTACTGTGTGTCTATTTTAAAACAGCTTGTATCCACTGATGATTATTACTTTTACACAACATGTATGCCACTGTACACACAGTGCTTCTAGTTCTCTTACACAAAGGTTGGAACAGTCTTAAGGCAGATTATACCTGTTTTCCTTCAAGCACCAAAGACTCATCAAAAAGCAAATACAGAGCCAGTGTTTGCCTAAACCTGTTGCATACTTACATCTCAGCCAGTATGAGCGGCAGGGCAAAGGCCTCAGAGGCCAGGTAGCGGAGAGTGGTCTGTGCGGCGCCTGGCAGACTGTTCATACACACTCCTGTCACATTAAACAGAGTTTCTCCATTTCCAAAAGGACCACAGGAGGAACTGGAGAAGAAGAAATTGGAGAAATGAGCAACAGAGAAAAGTTAAATATAAATGGGATCTTCGAGTGTTAAAAGAGCAAATAGATTTTTTATATTAACAGTTAAACAACTACAGAAACAAGAAACAGCATTTAAAATTACACCTAGACAGTATGTTCTCTGTACATTAGTCAAAATAACAAAAACAGTACATGTTTTCGTTCAGTGCAGCTTTTTGCTGGTAGAGGTTGAAGCCCAGTGCGGCTGCAGCCATGAAGAGGCCGAGCAGCAACATGAAGTGGAATAAAACGGATGAGCTGGAGGCACGAAACATCCTCTGCTCTGCCACACAGCACCGCAGGACTGTGAACTGAAGACAGTGTTGGAGAGAGATAGACATTTTTAGAAAATGTTCAAATACAGGTGATGGTTACTGCAGCTTCATGGTCACAACTCTGTCATTGCAGAACCATGTACCATAGACCGAGTCAAGAGGGAAACAAGGAGAGACAGAACAATACAAAATTTGATGAAAAAAAAGAAGCTATTTAATGGTGCTATATACAACATTAAGAGTCTGGGCTGGGATTGCCTTCACATGGCTCTCAGCTCTGATGACCTCACAAGCACACACGGAGGTGGTTGAGATGAAACCGCAGCAGCTAGCTTTGCTAACAGGCTAACAGCGCTAACAATGACGATACTGCTGACAGAGCCAATAGAGGTAAAGCAGGTTATCGGGATGACCTGAGGGGGAACCAGAGGGTGGTGGAGCAGGGGTAAAAGGGAGGGCCAATAGTTTCAAAGGAAGGGACTCACATGCATTGACCTGAACACACACACACACACACACACACACACACACACACACACACACACAGTGTGTGTGTCTTCAGCCCTTATTAAGACTCATTTATACTCCCTTTATGTACGAAAATAGATATGTCCATTTCAAACATTGTGATGTCACTTTCCTCATCCTCCATGTGTCCTTTATGATGGCATAGATAGAGCCAATAAATGGCACTAGAGGTCTGAGTCAAAAGTTTCACACAACAAATGAGGCGATGGTGGCCTCAGAGGTGGTCTGTGTGGCCATTACATACATCCCAACAAGTGGAAGGAGAATTCCTTTCACTATTTTCACTATATATTATTAGCACACGTATCTGTAAGCTTTCAGAAAACATGCACAAATACGGATGAAATGAACACAGAGTACGGACAGAAGGCTCCATCCGTCTCTTTTTTCTGTATCTAATGTTGAGCATTTTAGAGAGCATGCCTGCATCGCAGAAGCAAAAGATACATGAAGGGAGTGATGTGTAATACAAGAGCATCAGCCTCCAGTGTGACATATAACATATGCGTCAGCAGCACTTTATGAACAATAACAATGGCATTACCATGTCAACAACAATCATTTACTACCCCTGTTATATGGTGGCTGATCTGGCCTCCTGTTAGGAAGATAAGGAGCTCCCAGACTTCATTGTTTTCCTAATTTGCAGACATTCTCGGGCGCTTTTCTTCTTCGAGTTAGCTGCTAACTGCTATCAGTTGCTTTAAATCTTCCAGCGGTGGGTGGCATACATAACATGTCGTCAAAATATCATAGCCATCCTGCCAGCTGTCCCTTTAACTCAAAGGTTGTTTCTACGTTGTTACTACTTCTGATGCCAGCTTAAAGGTGAGACAACTCTGTCCCCGCATTCCTTGATTGTACCTTTTATACAGAACAGTGAGGCATCATATCGGCGTGAAATTCCTGCCCTGAAGTTGTTGTGTATATGTTCGTATGTATGCCGGTATGACATTACCTCACTATGTCTTTACATAGCATATAGTTGTTTTCTGCTACATTAATGTTCAAGCTCTCATATATAGAACATCAACATAGATTATTTAAAGGAATATTACAACATGTTGAGAGACTTTCTTAGTTGCTTTCTTGTCTGGAGTTAGGTGAGAGAAATCTTCTCTTCTAAATGTTTTTTCCTTAAAAAAAAAAGTGGAATTTGTTAATATAATTTGCACAAAATAATATATTTTTTCTAAACAAATAACATCCAGGTGAAGAGGTTTACTTATCTCTATGTCCATCATTACAACCATCAGGTACTGTTATTATTTTAATATTGCTGCTTTGGCACTTCCAAATTACTAATTTCCATTTGTTTATTTCATATCTGAATGCCTTGACCAGATTGGTTATTGTGACATCCATGCCAGTACAGGATGTTGAATGGGATCTAAACATTGAGAGATACAAAGAGGGAGGTAGAGACAGTTGAAATAGATGGACCATAACTCTCATGTCCCAGACAACCTTTTTGATGTAGAAGGTGGCCATCAGTGTGACAGTTCCTATCAGAGGCAGCAGAGGGCAGTAGTAGACTCCCACCCAGGACACTGTTTGACCATACACCAGATCCAACACATTGAAAGGGATCAGGAAGTGCTGTTTCCCTGACAACCGGGCCAGCAAGGATAAAGGATACTTCTCCTGCACCAGCCTGTCAGACAGAGGAAAGATAGTTTGGGCAGAGAATTAATGACACTTGACTACACAGTTTAACTGAGCTTTAATCTTTCCATAGATTAGCCAAACTGCTGGGGAATGTACCCAAGAACGACATCAAACGCACTGATCTTTCCATTCAAACCCCAAGGCTGACTAAGAAAGAAAGAGACTGTAGATCTTAAACAAACCCACTTCCTGGGGTAGTTCATGAGAAAGGTGTTGCAGAAAGTGGCGAGGAAGTTGAAGATACACAGCTTGTACATCTCTCGACCAATCCTGTTCTCCCCGCAATGGGAAGGATTCTGTGAAGAAACACACAAATGATAAGGGAGTTAATGACAAACTTAATGACACATATGAGTCTTGAAATATGAACCTCACTATCAACTCACTTGCTGACATTCTGTTGTTGTGAAGAGGAAAAATAAGTAGATCGCCAGTGAGGCCAGCTTCAAGAAGATGCTCCTGAAGTAAAGAGAAGTGAAATGACAAAGCTGTGTGTGTGTGTGTGTGTGTGTGTGTGTGTGTGTACAGTAGGTTATCCTGGGTTTGTGTCCCTGTGCACCTTACCTCACAAGTGTTGCATTGACCTGCATGGTGAAAGAGTAGTCTTCAAAAGATGAGATCTTACGGAAGATGTGGGGGAGGACAAGGTTGACAAAGGTGATGGTGATGGGAGGGAGGTACTGGAGCACCAGACTGACCAACCAGTAAGCATTCTAAGAGACACAGTCCAGGGTGTCAGATGTGAACATCTATTCAACCAAATCCAAGACACACCATCCAGCATCAAAGTCTCACCTTGTAATTTGATGTTTTGGTGGCGAAGTAGATGAGGTAGAAGGCTCCACCCAGCAGAGACAGAACGAGCAGGTTGAGGACAAACCTGAGCAGGTAGAGACGCACCCTCTGTCCGAGCGTCCTCTGAGACTCACGCAGGGAGAAACTCTGCTCCTCCAGGAACAGCTGAGGATGGAGAGAAAGAAATACAGGATCACCTCTCTATTTAATCTAAAACAGTAGAACTGCAGTATACATACATATATACACAAGAATCATACAGTGTATCTACAATCTATATATTTTACACGCTATAAAAACCCATAAAACTAGAAAGTAGTAGAACATGGTTTCCAAACTTTTTCCCTAAACACAGGGGCCCAGAGAAAATGCAAGGAGCAGTACTTTAATCTCTCTTTATGGGGAGTTTTGAACATTTATATATCTCCTCTGAGCTGGTTCTACAAAGAGGTTAGAAACACATGCACACTTTTAACCACTGATGTCTAAAATTGAAACCAGGCATCCGGGCACACTAAATTTCCTCATCTGCCTGAAGCAGTGTTGCCTCTTGTGGCCTTCTTTCATGAAGGAGGTAGACACTACCTTTTTTCTGACATTTAAAACCCTGTGTCAGCATATATGATATATGTATGTGCATGGATGTGAGTGTAGGTAAGGGACATCTGTTTTAGAAGCAGGGTGGGAAAATATTTTTGGCAACCATCCACAGATACCAATGTTAATGCAACAAGTTTGCATGGTGGTGCAACAAGAGTGTTCTGGTTTCTAACCGCTGGGAGCTGGGGCCCTTCTGAATGGAAGTTTGCATGTTCTTCCTGTGTCTGCATGGCTTTTCTCTAGGTTCTCCGGCTTCCCCCCACAGTCCAAAGACATGTCGGTTAGGCTAAGTGTTGACTTTAATTTGCCCGTAGGTGTGAATGTGATAGTCTGGTGATCTGCTCAGGGTGTACCCAGCCTCTTGCCCAGTGTCAGCTGGGATTGGCTTCAGCATCCCCTCCAAAAACAACCTGGATAGTTAAGCGGAGAAACATAACCAATGCAGATTTCTCCTCACTAGGCATGGGACAATATGAAAACTCCATGTAATGATTACCATGACAATTCACAACTCAAGATATTATCTCAATAATCGATGTTCATCATGCTTATGAAAATAGCGCAAAACATACTGGAATTACTTAATCCTACACTTTGTTGAGACACAAATATTTGTTCTGCATCACAGACAAACATTTTTTTTAGTAAAAAATCAAACAACCTTAAAAGCCAGGCCTTTCATTCATTCATTCATTCATTCATTCATCTTCTAACCGCTTCATCCGCTTGAGGGTCGCAGGGGGGCTGGAGCCTATCCCAGCTGACATTAGGCGAGAGGCAGGGTACACCCTGGACAGGTCGCCAGACTATCGCAGGGCTGACACATAGAGACAAACAACCATTCACACCTACGGACAATTTAGAGTTATCAATTAACCTAGTCCCCAATCTGCATGTCTTTGGACTGTGGGAGGAAGCCGGAGTGCCCGGAGAGAACCCATGCTGACACAGGGAGAACATGCAAACTCCGCACAGAGGGACTCCCACACCCAGGATTGAACCGGCAACCCTCTTGCTGTGAGGTGACAGTGCTAACCACCACACCACCGTGCCGCCCAGCCAGGCCTTTCAACTATTTGAAATGACATCATATCTTTCCATATAAAATATGTCATTGATTGTGTTTTTTGAGGTTGGCGTGTATGCAGCCTATTTTTTGCAGAGTCTCTTTTATTGTTGGTTGCCCTGCAGTCTCTGGGTGCTGCTGGATATTCATGATTGCCCTGATAATGGAAATTCACCACTATCAATATATTTGGGGCGGCAGTAGCTCAGTCCATTGGGACTGGAGGCTGGGAACCAGAGGGTTGCAGGTAAAAGTCCCTGTCTGTACCAAATATGGAGTGTGGACTGGTAGCTGGAGAGGTGCCAGTTTGCCTCTTGGGCACTGTCAAGGTGCCTGTCCATGGGCAGCCCTCTTGCTGTGACATATCTCCGTTTAATGCATGTATAGGTCCTGTTTGTGCATGTGTGTGTATTTCAGGCCTGTGTGTGTATGTATATGCCAACAGAGTGAAAAAATTGAATTTCCCCTTGGGATCAATAAAGTATATCTTCTTCTTCTTCTTTTGAGTTTTTTTGTGTGTCCTAATCTGCAATAATATTGTATATCCCTACTCCTTACAGGTCACGAGGGGTCACAGAATAGTTTGATTATGTGAAAATAATGTGAACAATATGCTACAGCCTTGGGTTAAATCACCCTGTTACACCCAACATTACACACAGTATGGGAAACAGACAAAGTGGTTGCAGTAGGTTGGACAGATTTACTGTTTACAATCAATTTTCCCAGCATTTGCTCAGTGACCACAGTAGATTAGAGGAGTGTTGTCATACCTACAGGTGTCATGTCTGCGTCCACTCACCTTGAGATCGTTTCTGATGAAGCTGTGTTTGAGAGTAGCAGCAGCAGGGTCCTGGATGGTGAAGTCCCAACCACAGAAGATTTTATAGCTCGTGTTCATACTGTAACGCTTCCCGAGCATCCAGGTGTGCTTGTAGCCAACCGTCGTCCTGTCAGAGAAGTTTACAGATTTAATATAGACGCTGTCTTTAAGGTGTAAGAAAAATAGCTTTTGGAGCTTTTTGTTGTTTAGCAACTTAACTGACCGACGGACCACCATGATGAGACTGAGGAAGAGGATGATGAGGACTCCAGCGAGGTACAGCAGAGGCGTATTCAAGCACATCAAATTCAGGGAACCACGAGTATAAAAACCATAGAAGACTGGGGAACGATCCAGGTAGCCCTGCAGACAGGAAGAGAGAATTTAAATTATATGAAACACGCAAGAAAACATACAGTGCACAAGCACAAATAAACAAGCCCATACCGATCCCAGGAAGAAATCCAAAACAGAGTCATTGCCTCCAAACTTCAAAGGTTCTGTAAAACCACAGAGAACAAACACAGCAATTTTTTTGACATTGTGTTGTGGATAATTTACTGTAATCTGTCATTACAGCTGACTCACCACTGCTGTTGCTCCGGCCATAAAATGCCGTAGGCCCCAGAATAAAACCCGAGATGAGAGCACAGTGAAGAAAGTTCAGGTAAACCAGATATCTGAGGAACACAAAGTACGACTTCACACCAACTCCAAACCTGCCTGGAACAGATCAGTGAGGGTGAAACCATTTAGTCATGGTAATACAATATACTAGAAGCCAACAGGTGGCAAAACAAGTCATGATGTGCATCTTTCTTACCTTCGATGGCACGGAGTTTTTGCTGCCATGGCAACAGGCCTGATAGAGCTCCTCTCATCTGCGCCCAAACCCTCTTCCTGTTGATGCTCTGGCTCCGCCTCCAGGACTCCCAAAAACCAATACTGCTGATTTGCATCTTCCTCCTGTCCCTAATTAACAGTGTGAATGTGATAATTCATTAATTAATTTTTCTCTTGTATTGTTAAACCCTGAGCCTAAGCATAAAAATATCATAAACACAAAACATAAAGGTGAGGCAACAAATATTTAACCTCCTTACTTTAAAGGTCCAATATGTAGGATTTAGGATATATTGGCAGAATTGGAATATAAAGTCATAAGTATTTTTTCTTTAGTGTATCACCTGAAAATAATAATTGTTGTGATTTTATTGCCTTAGAATGAGCTGTTTATATCTACATAGGGAGCAGGTCCTGGTCTGTGGAGATTGCCACATTGCATCGCCGTGTTTTCTAAGTAGCTCAGAACAGACGAGTCAAACACTGGCTCTAGATAGGGCCATTAACATTTTTGTAGTGTCGACTGTCAACCACCTCAACGAGAGCGTCAGAAAAACATTGACTTTTTAAGTGAAACTGTTTTATTCATTTACCAAATTTACCAGTTTAAATCACCAGTTCCATTTGTTTTAGAGAAGAAGAGGCCTCTGCCAATAATTCGGCTTCTGTTAAAACAACCCAGTCTCAGTCTGAGGTCATTGAAATCTGGCGCTTGGGCAGTGACTTGAAGTCTCAGACACTGAGGAAAAAAGCCGTCCTTTAACGTTGGCATGATACGGCAATGGTTGCTGTTATAGTTAAACGGCGCTTGGCACATGAGGGGGAAATGTGGTGGGACAAGAACAAAAGTAAGGCAGCGAAAGTCCACAAAGGGTGGATGAGAGGGTTGTTGGATAGGTCCATCAAACACTGACTTTCACCTGGGAGAGCGGTGAATGCGTCCTGTAAGATTATATAGCTAAACCCTGTTCTTTTTCCCAAACCTAACCACGTGTTTTTGTTGCCTAAACCCAATCATGTGCATTAGTTGTTGGAGTAGAAAAAAACTAGCCTGGTTCCAGACCATAGACCCCGCCCACTCAACTGAGTAGGCTTGTCTCACTGGTCTGGCATACTTCAATGAATTTGCGATTTATCTCGTCCAAACGATGGACGGACCAATGAACGCCGGGAGTCTAGCGATTAGCCAATCAGCGCCACGCTGATGTCAAGCTGTACGTCGGTGGGTAACTGGTGAGGATAGCAACAATGGCAACCGCTACAGATCCTACAGACCACATTAACGATGCTATCGAGGTATTTCGCCACTACTCGCGTTAATGGAGGACCAAATTAAGGAAGCTGCTAAACTGGATTTAACGGCGATGCAGCTGGGCGTGCACGACGACAGAGACATTTTAAACAGGCAATGCTCGCTTGTTTTCGGCACCCCCGAGGCATGGATACTAATGACGTCAGATTCTGGGTGAGTCGTTGATCTCTAATGATTGGTTAGGGAAAAAATCAAATTCCCTCCCCCTTGTAAATCGCCTTCAATGGAAGCCATGTCAGACTGAAGGTTCTGGGAGCTTCAGAATGACACTCAGGCTAGAAAAAAACATCAATTCACGTTGTTGTACTGACGTGCTTTTATTTTGAAAGAGACTGTATGTAAACGGTAAATTTCCTGTGAAAACGGAAGCGTATTTTGAAAGAAGACAATGCATGCAACAGGCAGACCATGACATGGTGTCCCAGAATGGCAACAACCAACTCACCCAGGGGACCTTGAAAGTGGAAAGTCTATTACTGTAGTCGATATGTAACGAGGTCAGACTGAGAATGTGTTGGTTAAAAAACCTCCTGAGCATCTGGCTCTTTAATTGTCAGAGAAAAGGTGAGCACACATTAGCAGGTGCTAGGCTAACCGCTTGTCTGCTATGTGCCGAACAGCGAAGGAGAAACACTGATTTGCAAGGTGAAACTGCTTTATTCAGTGTTTTTTACTGGTTTTAATCACCTGGTCAGTTTGTATTGGAGAGGAAGAGACCTTTGTGAATAAGTTGGATCCCAGTGAAAACCTCCTGAACAATGAACACTGAAGGAATTCCAACAGGGAGAAGTTTCAGCAGGTTGAAATCCACAATCCTCATTGCTAGATGCCCTTAATTCCCCCTAAATCTTACCCACTGTTACTTTAAAGATGAACATTAAGCTTTTAAAAAGGCAGACTAACACCTCCTTCCCTCAATCCATCAGTTTACTAATCACGGGGAGTACTCTCATAGTGATGTAATCAAGGTTGTCAGATTACCTTCAGGACAGACTTTGACAGAATGACCGTGTTACAAACTCAAGGTGTGAAAAGTGTGGATGTTTAGCAGGAAGGGACAGTGCTGCTACTGAGCTGCATTATGGGAATTGCCCATAAACATCCCAAACAAAGAAAATAAGAGGAAAATAAGAAAATACAGGCAGAGGGGAGAGTCTGTGCAGATAAATAAACTGCCACACACTGCATTAAATGCAGTTGCTTCTTATTGTAAAAACTGGTATTTAACTGTCAACACAGACAAAACAAAGGTTGTTATTTTCTCTAGGGGGAAATTACGGATACTCCCAGAATTTAAGTTTGGTTCAGATAAATTAGAAGTTACTTTTGAGTATGACTGTCTTGGAACGTTTTTTAATTTTAATGGACGATTTGATAAAGCAATAGCTAAGCAAGTTAAACTAGCTAAAAGAGCTTTATTCTCCTTGGAAAACAGAGTTACTAGATTACAGTTACCTGTTGATATACAATGTGAGTTATTTGACCAGCTTATAGTGCCTATTCTTTTATATGGAAGTGAAGTCTGGGGATTTCATAAACTTGACCAAATTGAAATGCTTCACAGATCTTTCTTGAAACGTTTACTTAATGTTAATAAACGCACAGCAAATTGTATTATTTATGGAGAGTTTGGTCGAAATAGTTTAGATTTAAAGGTAAACATGAGAATGATTAACTTTTGGGTACATTTAATTAGTCATAATACAGCAAAAATCTCTTTGACTGTGTTTATTGTTTTCAAGACTTTGTATGATGACAATATTTTTCAGTGTAAATGGATTTCCAAAGTTAAAAATATTCTTGATGATTGTGGTTTATCGTACTTATGGCATGACGCTGGACGGATGAACCCTAAATATTTAAAATTAATGATTGAACGTAGATTATCTGATATGGAACTACAGAGATGGCATGAGAAATTACAAAGTAACCCTTTATGTGATAGTTATAAATTGTTTAAAACTGATTTCACTTTTGAACCTTATCTGATTATGTTAAGACCTGCCGAAAGAGTTTGTTTGTCTAAGTTTCGGTGTGGAAATCATAAGTTACCTATCTCTGAGCGCAGGTATGATCGTGAAAATGTCCCCCGGAAATGTACTCTTTGTTTGACTGGCAATCGAGGAGACGAATATCATTATGTACTTGTGTGTTCTTTTTTTGATAAAGAGAGAAGAGAGTTGGTCGGACAGTTCTATAGAGCAAATCCAAATATTTATAAGTTTCAAAAGTTAATGTCATCTCGAAAAGTAAAGGTCTTGTCAAATTTGTTGAAACTTTTAAAGAAAATCTTGAATAGTTTATCTTGATTTGCTTTGACTTGTATGTATGTACACAAATTCTGTTTTATTTATTTTGCTGTGCATTGGCTGCCGCCTGTCCTGATTTGTTAATGTTATTTTTTGTTGTTTGCCCCTTATACCTGGGGAGGGGTCAAAAGGAATAAATGAAATGAAATGAAAGTGGGTCAAGTTAATATTGAGATTACTTCTGTATGAGTCTGTACATCATTTCTAGGAAAATCCTGCATAGTACATCTTAAAAGAAAAATGAAATAAAATCTGTCTCTTTATGAAATCAGTTGATTTCCCCTTTAACTCACCTGCCTGATGCAGAACACTATCAAGGATGACTTGTTTTTTTTTTTATATCTATTTCAGCCAAACTCTGTAAGCCTCTGTAAGGCTCCCAAGATGATTAACAGAGAAAAAAATTTTTTTTTTTTAGCCTTTTATCTAATCTTTGCTCTTCGAGTGTGAATTACTGGATATTCACATCCCCCGGCCCTTAAAAAATATTCAAAAACCACTAGAGGGGAACGTTTTAGTTGAACTGGCCAACACTCATAGATTATACAAGTAAATATGGTGTTGCAAGTATACCAAGCTTCATTTTATGGTTTCACAAGTCCTAAAAGAATGGGGAACATGTGGGACTCAGGTATAAAAAACCTTATGTTTAATTAAAGAATCCTACATGTTGTGCCAGATTCGGTGACAGCGTGGACCTTTTCCACTAGAACATTAAAATAAGGTGTAGAATGAAAATAATGACAATAAGTAGATTTGAGGAGTGTGGGATAGGCTCTCCCACCTGGCGTCTCTCTTCCCTTGAATACACATGACCAGGTTCCTGAGTGGCTGTGTAGATGCCTTGTCTCTGGACAGGTGGCCATGGCTGATCCTCTCCCCTGCTTCTGGGCCACCCTGGTAGGCCTCGCATGTCTCCCATGAACCCTGTCTGTCCTGCTCCGGCCTGCTGGCCTGGATGCTGGGCAGCTGATCAAATATCTCTGTCTGATAGTACTCACAGGAGTCCGACGACACAGTGGACTGAGTGCTCTCATCTGTAGTGAGAATGGAACATGAATGTAGATTACAGTGCATGGTTACTTAGTTGGCTTATGCTACAGGTTGTATGTAGGGTAAAATTTTGCTTTAAGTAACCTGCAGATTGTTGTCTTGATTAATCGATCAATTGTTTTGTCTATGAAAAGGGAGGAAGTAGTGGAAAAGGCTCAAGGTTACGTCCTCAAATGTCTTGTTTTGTCTGACCCACTGTAGGAAACCCAAAGACCATTCAGTTTACAGTGATATAAAAGAGACATATCTTCACATATGGGAATTCAAACTAGCAATGTTTGGCATTTATGTGGACAGAGAACCATATGCATATTTATCTGCAGTGTTGGAGAGTAGTTAACTACACATTGTTCAATACTAGTTTAACTACAAATTGCAGTAGTTGGATGGCAGTCTAACAAATCTCTGTGGCTTTTTTAGTGGTTAAGTACATTGGGTCATGTAGTTTATGTAGTTAATTACAAACTGCATATTCATAATATTCTCATCACATTTTTTGCCATACAGTATGGCATATGTCAATCTGTCATTTATTTGTCAGTAGTGTCTTGTAAGCCAATGCTGGTTAGGTACATGTGAATAAAAGTGTTTAAATTAATTGATCATGCATCGTGTAACACCTTAATGTGTCAAAAAGATGTCTGAGCCAAATTAAAGTTCACCCTTCTTTAGATATTTATATGAATTAGACCTGAGCAGGGCAAACTTGTTGACATTCAGCCCTGTTGCTTTGGTTTGAAAATTATATGTTTCAAATGCAGACACAGTGCTGAACAAGCAAGAGTCGTCTCTCTCTCCCTCTCACATACAGATGACAAATGCACAGGCACATTTATATAATTTTATGTAATTTTCCGTTACCTGACAGGAGTCTCATGAAGTTGACATTATTGTGCTCCTCCATTTTTTCTCCCTGCACTTCCTCTTTAATTACAAATGCTCAAACACCTCCTCGCGTCATATAAAACACAAATCTACTATCATCTCCACCAAAAGCTGCAACTTAATGTTCTGAAAAAAGTCACTTCCGCAATCTGCATCAAACTGTCCTGCTTTTAACCCTACATCAACGTCCCACTGAGGTGAAGGACCCCTGAGCGGCTGATCTGGAGTTTGTGCCGCTGGCGCTGCTCAGTTTCTGTCAGGTGGAGCAGACGTCAGATCTGTCCATACACAGACTGACTGTGACTGAATTTGACGGGTCACAGGAAATCACATGACAGGATACAGAAACAGGCGTTGCATTGGGTGCTGAAAATATCTCAGATCATTTCACAACATCACAAGAAATGCCCACACATACAAACTAGACTGAAAACAAGTGAGAATATGTTAAAGGTCAGAATTAAATGAGAGCGGTGGATTTGTTTCTTACTATTTAAGTACAATTGAATAACTTAAAATGCAAAAGTCAACTGTAAATTTGATAATTCAATATTATTTGTCACCATTATCAAGTATCAGCTTAATGTGTGTAAAGCAATATCACAACCAAAAGTCAATTTGCCTTTGAACTAAGTCAAATAGGCAGGTAAGTAGCCTAATCATTATCTGCCCTTTTTACTGGATCCATGTAAACTATTATGTGCTTGACATTAGTTAGACCTGACATGATTCACACTGGTCAGTGTCTCATCATTTGGAAACCAACACTTCAATATACATGAGATGATGTAGCACAAAGGCTCTTTCCACCCACTCGCTACACCACAAAGACGTCTGAGGCTTCCAGTCAGTACCATTTACAAAGAAACATCAGCATCATTTCTTAGGAGCTTTTTTCAGCATACTTAGTTTCAATTCTACTGAGACTTTCAAATCTATGCTGTTCACTTTCTGTGTTTGGATCAGAAAAACATCTTATGCTATCATTACCCAGAACATATAGACACATCAGGTTTTACTTTATGTCCCTTTACAAGTGAAACATGAACGAGAATACGTAAATAACAGATGAGTTATAGATGGGTATAGGCCTGTTTCACCAAAAATAGCTCTACTCCAGTGACCCAGTGACAGTGTGACAGTGAGACATCATCACACACAGTACCAGGAGCCTGTAACTGAAGCAGTTAAATTAATAATTTTCCATTTCATGTCAGATACTGTAAGCTTTTAGTCAAGCTGTATTGTATCTCTTAGCCAACTTTCAATGGTTACTTTCAGTGGTGGAATGTAATTAGTGCACTTATACTGTGCTTAAGTAGGCCTACACTTTTCAGGTACTTGAGTATTTCTGTTTTATGCTACTTCTGCTCCACTGCATCTCAGGCAAATATTGTACCTTTTGCTCCACTACAGTTATTTGATAACTTTAGTTACTTTACAGATTCAGATTATTAATACAAAATATAAATTAGCTAGTAAATGATGATGTATAATGATGGTTTAGAAAGCAATATATAGATATAGCTCCAGCTGCAACATTAAAGGAATGTACTCCTACATCCTAATCAATGATTATAATATAATATAATATGATTAAATGAATAATTGAAATGAGCCATTCTGCAACGTGCCTACTTTCAGAGTATTTTGATGCTAATACTTTTGTAGTTTGTGTACGAGTTTGACTACAGGACTTTCGCCTGTAACAGAGTATTCATTACCCTGCAGTATTGCTACTTAAGTGAAAGATTCATTCATTCATTCATCTTCTAACCCCTTCATCCTCTTCAGGGTCGCGGGGGGGCTGGAGCCTATCCCAGCTGACATCAGGCGAGAGGCAGGGTACACCCTGGACAGGTCGCCAGACTATCACAGGGCTGACACATAGAGACAGACAACCATTCACACTCACATTCACACCTATGGGCAATTTAGAGTTATCAATTAGCCTAGTCCCCAATCTGCATGTCTTTGGACTGTGGGAGGAAGCCGGAGTGCCCGGAGAGAACCCACGCTGACACGGGGAGAACATGCAAACTCCACACAGAAGGGCTCCCACACCCGGGATCGAACCGGCAACCCTCTTGCTGTGAGGCGACAGTGCTAACCCCCACACCACCGTGCCGCCCCTAAGTGAAAAATCTGAATACTTATTCCACCACTGGTTACTTTTAATTTTCCACTAAAAGAGCTCTCCTCTACGTGTTTGTATGCCTGTCTCTCTGTGGTCTGCCAGGTGCACTTGACAGCTGCTGACACAAACTCAGAAACATGTCGGTGTGTACGTGTCTAAATCTTAAATGCAGACATGACAGGGGCAGAATCTCCATTTTAAAGAGCATCTACACATTATCAGTGTTTTCCATCTATCACATGCTACTACAGTCTTTATTAATAATACTACTGTTGCTACTTTTGTGATTATGACTGTCAAATACATATTGTAATGTACTGTAATATTATACGCACATACTGCTCAGTAATGGTAGCACATGTAATACACAGCATGACTTCATACAAATTAAACCCCTTACCACTTTTCTGACTATTCCTACTACTTCACCTCCATCTTAGACATTAAAGCAAGCATTTCAGTGTAGCGTCAGCTTTTCAAGCAGCCTTGAAATATTCAACAGTCTTGGTCTCATTCAACTATTCATTGACATTCATACACATTAAAACCAGCATTGCAGTGTAGTGTCAGATTTTCAAGTACCTTGAAATATTCAACAGTATTGGTACCATTCTATTTTTCAATAATATTCAGAGTAATTAAGCTCATTCCCAGCTTTCTGTCTATTCCTACCTTCTTCTTACACATTACAGCCAGCACTGCAGTGTAGCGTAAGCTTTTCATAACACCTTCAAATATTCCTCACATTCATACATGCATGGTATTATTCAACCTTTCAAGCTAGCATTGCAGTGTAGTGTAAGCCAGGGGTGTCCAAACGTTTTTGAATGGGGGCCAGATTCTACTTGATGCCTGTCTACAATGTAGTGTATGATAGTCCTGTCATTGTAAGGTGAAGGGTAAAAATGCCAAGTGATCTTGATCGATTAACCATTATTGTGTAAAGGACCACATATGGTATGATTAAAATTGGCCCTGGGCCAGACTTTGGACATGCCTGGCGTAAACTATTCAGCTTTCGCATTCACACTCGCAATTTCTTCAGAAATTGCATTCTCTAGTTTGCACTTGTGCTTCTCTTACTTTGGCAAAATGTTGCTGTGGTTAACCCATTTAGTTGTAGCTTTTTACTTGGCGATGGAGTAAAGGTAATTTGTAAAATGAGGCAGGCCACTTAGCAAACAATGTGTTGTTGTTTTTTTTAGAAACAGTCTAGGTGTGGTCAGGTGAGTCAGGAGGAAAGGCCGGGGGACACTTTGTAGCAACGCAATAGTGGTAGGTGGTAGAAGCCCTACTGTTTGTATTACCTATTTTGGCTTTACCATATATACTTATCAGATGTGCTAAGCAATGGCTCCACTTCTAGTTAACCATTTGTAGGTCGTCTGACGTGGAACTCAATTAATTAAAACACTGTCCGTCTCGATAGGTTCAAGTTAGACTGTCTTTGTGTACTTTCGCATTGTTTCAGCAGACAAACACCGGCGAGGGATTTCAAGTCTGAATAGGACTGAACCAAGTCTGGCAATTTTGAGGGGGGATGTTCACGTTACCTCGTCATCACAAGCCGGTGACTGTGTTGAATTTATGGGTGTATTGGAGACTAAGACAGAGTTTGACGCAGTAACTATACATTTAGCTCTCGGTTTTAAAGTTCCTAGTTGAAAAAGTAGAAACCTCACATCCCACCGCGAAAATGGTTTCTCCCCCGCTGTCCGGTTGCGCGTGTGGACTATTTTGACTGACATACTGGCGAGCAGAGACTCAAACGGGTTTGTCGAGTTACTGAACGGGTGAGTGAACAACTTTGGCCAGACTTTGTCAAAGTTTTAAGCTGTTATTTCGCTTCATGTAGCTACTTCTGAATTTAAACCGAAGATTTGTCGTCACCTCAGATGTAAAGTTAAGTCAGCTTAATGAAACTCATTGACAGGTTGACAAGCTCGCAGCCAACCGTTGGTCGTCACTAGTCAACATTTAAGCCAGTCGACAACAGACAACAACACAAGAGGAGTTTATATAAGAGACAAACTTTGTAACTTTGCCCTGTGTCGCTTTGAGATGTGAGCTTGTTCAGCAGAAAAGCCCGTTGAAGTAATTACAGATTCCCAGTCTCGGGTGAATGAGCTTTTCTCGTCTATTGAGCAACAGCAGGGCAGCTTGTTGTGGCACATCTCTTTTTCTTGTGCTTTCTCATGTGTAGAAACTTGAGGAATATGAGCATCGATAGTTTTTTGCCACATCTGTGTTATAACACAGGGGTTTCCAGTGTCTGTCATGTTGCCAACTTCGAACCTATAATTTTGTGTCTTTTTTTACTGAATGAAGGCGGAGAGACATGCAGTATTATGGGTCCCAGAGTGCAACAGCTGTGTAGTTGTGTATGTACATGCACGACTGACTGTGCAAAGTCCTACTAATTGCATGCACATTTTTCTCCTTTTTTCTGCCTTCATTTTCCTTTAGCATGGGTGGATTATGAGACAGTGGGCCCCTGGGCACAGACGTGCAGAAGGCCCCACCACCCTTTTTACATAGAGGCAAGACATAGTGCGATTACATGGACATGAATAACCTGTACATGAGGTTATTTTGGTTATGATCATATTTAGGATATGGTGTTTCCATGAGCACGGAAATATTGGGTTATTCATATTCCTTGTAAACATTGTGGTTTCTTTCACAGTACTCCAGCTAGTGTATTCTCATAAACTGAATATGGTGCTTACATGCTCAAACACATAAACAGGATGGTCCAAAAACCTGATCATACATGGGCTATCCATGTCCATATAAACACATTCACTGACATAATAGTTGTTAAGCCTCTTTGTAGTGCTGTTTTGCATCTTTTTGTGGTTGTCACGGATCTTTCTGTTGATCTTGATGTTTGCTTTGGGTCGCTCTGTGGTCATTTTGTGACTCTTTGTGGTTGTTTTTTGAGTCTCCACCTGGCCGGTACTTGTCTTTATGAGTGATATTTTGCAGGTAAAGACCAGGGGGCCCCTGACACTTCTGGGCCTGTGCCTGGTAGGCCAGTTCAGTTATCTATCCATGCCTGTTAGTAGCTTGTTAGTATTCTGTGTCTATGCTTTTTGTGTATTTTCCTTTATAATATCTGCTTTGCTCCATAAATAATTTATAACTTTTGCTTATTTTGTGCTAAAATACAGAAATACAGGTCCGCTTCTTTTAACCGCTCTATTCTCTCCATACCCCCTTTTTCCAGAGGCAGAATGTGATGCCTAACGGTTAACATGAGGGTATTGAAATACAAGTAATTCTGCTGCCATGTTTACTGTAGCTCTGTGCCTCCCTGCTCTCTCTGTTGTTTTTTTTCCTCAGCACTCTGGGAACTGATTTCTGTGCAGTTGCTGAAAGCTTTCAGAGTGGACAGGTTGCTTTACACACTTCCCTTCACTTTACCCCTATACCTCACCCTCGTATCTGCTGATAAGTGCCCTCTGTTTTATCCACTGGAAAATGTCTACAAATTTAAGTGATGTCCCGCTGTGTGGACAGGCATGCATTCCCTGTGTCTAGATTATACTGCTCATTAGTGCACTTACATTGTACTTATTTCCTTGTTTGAGGGAGCAGTGTTCTCTAATTAACGTGTAACCCAACTTAAACTCACATTGAACCCATCTGTGTTCTGATATCCCCTTTTTTTTTTTTCCCCAGCGTATTTTATTTGGCAACAGTGTAGCTCAACTCTGACCCCCTGTCAGGATGGGTTTGGTGTTACTCCCACCCCCATAATATCCTGCCCTGGCTGTACAGTCTCAGAGCACTTCTTTAATATCAGTTTTCATATCTACAGACATTAAAATAAAGCAAAGAGTCACTACAAGGCTAAACACACAATGTTGGAGAGTGACCAGCCACCCGAGAAATTCAGTGATGCGTAAAGCAATTGTTTGTTTCTGCAGAGTTGAAACAGAATTTAAATCACACAAAAAGAGAGAGGCAACAAAAAAATATATGGAATAGTAAACGGACCATTAAGGAAAGTGTAACATGATCGTGGAAGCTCCAGGTAATGAAAACCGTATGTTTGAGAGAAAAGGGGGGAAAAGCAGATGCGTGCAGTAGATTGTTGCAACAGGGCCCGAAAAGTACCGGCACAAAGGAAGGATTAACATTGATGGTGGTAGAGGGACATTTTTGAACCATGCAGTCATTTAGTCAGTGTGTTGGCTGATATTCAGAGCTGCGCCCTGCTTTATGTATGCTGCTGATATCATATTCACTGAAGACCAGAACCAGAAAGATGTCACCTCCACCCAGAGCAGAAGTCTGGGTCACATACTCACGCATTCATGTGTGCATAATGATCGGAATATGCTCACGTTGTATGTTGTCATTTTCACATGACGCAGGGCACTCTCATTAAAAAAACGCCACCAACTACTTGTACCTGTGATGTGGTGGATACTTCTATCTTAAGCTCTTTGCAGTGAGTATGAGTGCATGGTGTGTGTGGTGTTGGTGGAGGAGCCTGGGAACTGAACTCCAAGCTTGTAGTGGTTAAGCTAAAGTTGACTTTAAGGGGAATTTTGCTGTTCTGACTTACCCATAATGAGACAAACTCTTGTATGCCTCTGTTTGCAGTCTGAGGGTATGTCGAATGGTGAGCTTTAGCCCAATTAGTTTGTGGGATGTCTGAAGTATCTGAGTAGCAGTTCTCCACATAGATATATGGGAAATGCTCCTTTGCACTACAGAGTGTTACACCCACAGCAAACCCTCCACCCTCTGATCATTTCACAGGAACACACAAAGGCACATCACTATTATGCACTACTGCTGCTCTCTGCTGTGGGTACTGTAAACAGGAAGTAGATCTGACGCTAGATGTAACCTTAACTATTTTTACTTGTTTGAACTTTGAACTGAAATTAGTAGTTGGCCCAGATGTTCATCTTTGGAGAGAAGCTGCTCCCATAGACATCCAATAACTGACATAAATAAACCAGGCAAAGCTATCTTTTCAGCATGCTGTCAAACAGCTGGCTGGATCATGATTCAATATTGTCATTTACTGTCTCTCCAAGTAATTGATTATGATATATCTGGATACTGCTTTAAGTCAAGTAGGAAGCAAAGTAAATCATGGTATCTAATGTTATTTTCTGGAAAGTCAATGAATAACCCGATAATGAATAAAACAAATAAAGAATAATGGCTGTTTTCTGGCGAATGCAGTGACTCAAATACCTGAAAAATATCTTTGTTTTGGCATGTTATTGCAAAAATCTATTATTTTCACGCAAAGTCCTGCTCATTGATCTGTATCATGGCCTACAGTGGCCTCATAAATCCAAAGATATTAAAGAGAGAACCACCAGCATGATATCAACGGTATTGCAAAACCTCAAATGCTCCAAAAAATTGTCATCTCAAGGCAGTCAATTGCTCATCTGAAAAAGGAAATTTAAAAAGGTAATCCATTGGTTTAGAGACGTCTCCCTCTAACTGTGAGATATGTGGATATATTTTCAGATCAGCTGTTTTTTTATGGCCTTTTATGATGTCCAAAGAGCAGTCGTTAAGCTGAATTTATAGTTGCCGATTGTGTTTTATTTATCCCCAGTCTCAGTGGATAAATAAAACAGAGTTTTTATTAGTCACTAATGAATATCTGGATCCAATTTTGTTGAATCCCAAACTTCACTGATGTTTGTTTTTTATGACTCCTGTGATCAAGGTTTATGACATCACCAGGACATGTCCTCTCCGGGTCTTTGATGAATGTTTATATGCAGTTGTTGCACATTACTGAGGACAGATTTCCTGACTGAAGCGAGGGCCTTTAAATGCACACAAACACAGAGGAACCAGCATGCTTCCTCCAAACCCACCATATGACATACTCTGACTGTGAACTCTGACAATGCATCATTCTGTCCCCGGTCATGAATATTCATCTCACTGGTGACACTGCACCATCTGACTCTGACCACATTTCTCATCACAAGCAGTAGCCACAATGGAGCTTTCATGAATCTGGACAAAATGACCAAATCTCTTAAATCCATGAGTCATTGCCATTCTCAAACTGATGGACAGCAGGCAACAATGGGTTCATGGGATCTTTAACAAAGCAATGTTTGAAAAAATTGTAGTATAGACCCTGTTGACACTTTTATCCTGATCCAAATACAGATAACATTTAATGCAAAGTGTAAATGAGACATGAGGGGAGAAGTGGCACAGGCGGTTGTCATATGTACAGTCAACATTTGTTTCATCACTACACAGGTTAAAATGTGTGCAAGGCAAGCAGTAACATGACGAGAGCGTTCAGATTCCAAAGACATCTGCTGGCATTTTTTCCGTACCTGTAATTCACTCACTTCCCATTGCCCCGCCTCCCCCCTCCTTTTCCCCTCCTCTCTCAGGTAGACGTATAAGCACCATGGTGGGAGTGGAGTGCAGGTCTGAGCAGGTGAGGGTGTGATCCCTCTGCGATTGGTCGACAAAGAGACCGACGGCCGGACAGAGCTAGACCGTCAGAGAAGAAGAATGGCTCGAAATGTTAACTTTGACCTGAACCACCCACTCATGGAGGCTGGACTGGAGTAAGTGCTTTCTCAGTTCTTCTGTTTGTCTTTCTGTTTCAAGCTGTCAGCTTACCGAGTGCTATTTTACATGAAAGCTGTGAGGGTGAGAGTAAAACAAGGAACCGAGATGACAGGATTAGCTGCGCTCTGATGTCTTATTACAGTTAACAGGAAGGCAGTCCATTGTGCACAGTGTCCCAGGGCTTTCATTTATGTTTTTCTAAATCATCTAAATCAATCACTTCTAATCTACAGTTCATTGTCTTCACAAAAAAGACTCATATTTATTTGGTTGAAAGCATGTTTGAATATGTGTGTGTGTTTGCATACAGTCTATCTCTGTGAGAGTTTCCATATGAAAACACTACAGGCCTGTTTGGCTACTGTGTGGTTCTTTATCTGTGTCAGACTACCAGGTCAAAGGGAACTGGACCTGCTGCATTTTCTTGTTTGTTTCCCTCTTGCTTTACGACCAAAACAGTCAGTCCAGTTGGCTTTGACTCACAGTACATCTAGATAGCGCAGGGAGATGGTCACACAGAAGGCAATCTCAGCTGTTCAGCCCACAAATGAATGAGAATGACCTCACAGACTCCTCCTGGCTGTTTGTTTGCAGTTTCCCCCCATGAGACTACTGGTGACCGAGTCAGAAAGTCATTGTATTTTAATCTGCAGTTAATCTCATGTCCATATGTCTCTCTGTCAGGAGCCCGATAGATGAGGAAGGTGTTCATGACTCATTCAGCCAGCTGATAGCAGAGCAGAGTCAGAATGGAGGACTGTCTGACGCCTTCGAGCTACAGCAGCTGCAGGGACAACTGGACGATGAGGATCGAGGTACTTGGAGAGCTCATAGATGCATGTCAGCATGACAATGACTTTGTACATGAGCTTGGTATTATGTGAATATAACCCTTTACAAAAATAACTTTGTCATATTTGCTGAAAGTGTCACTATATCCACGCTGTAATACGTGAGACAGGTAACCTTTGAAAAAATCATGTTCCTCCTCCTCCCCCTCCTCCTCTTCGTGCTTCTGATAGCATTTCGTAGAATCCCCTGCACTCGAATGAAAGCAACCAATCAGAGCCGAGGAGTCTCTAACACAACTGTCAATTATGCTGGTGAACTGCGATTAAACTGTCAAACTAGGCAACATTGATCAAATATGAATCAAGATTTTGTTACTGCACTGCTAATTTCTCAGCTCAGTTGTTTTTTAGGAACACATTTAAGTCTATTGTTGAGCTGTAAAATGAGATCATGACAGGTCACCATGTTGAAAGCAGTCGAGCCAAAATTAAGCATCGCCCACCGACCAGACCAAACTTTCTCATTTTACAGCTATATAGTGCACTAAATATACATAGACTTAGTTTTAGGGTTTAGGTTAGTGTGAAGTTGGAGTGATACAGTACATGTAATATTTTTTTAAGTATTAAGTATTTCACTGCTGAAACGGTGGTCTTTATATAAAACTGGGCTGTTTCGGCAGTCGAAAGACACAAATACTTTTGTAATTGGTGCCACATGACAAGAGAAAACAAAGGAAAAGGGCTGTGGCATTCGCTTTTGCTCAAGAGATAGAAAACCTACAACTACCAGAATGCACCACATCAATAAACACTCCCAGTGGTGTCTGACATAATGCGAGCTTGGCTGTTTTTACACAGGAAACAATATGGCAGCCAGCGGGTAACAATGATCTTGTATTACAGTTAAACAGTACGCTAAAATATGTTTCTGAAAACATTTGAGGTGAGAAATAGGCAATGCAGTAACAGAATCTGGTTTCATATTTGATCAGTGCTGCGTAGTCTGTTTGCAATTCACATGTCGTGATGGACATGATTGACAGCTGTTAGACTTCTCGATTCTGATTGGTTGTTTTCCTCCAGCTGCTGTAGACTCTAGCAAATGCCATCAGAAGCACTATGAGGAGGAGGAACATAATTTATTTCACATACTGTCTCATGTACTATTGTGTGGATGTAGGGACAGTTTCAGCAAATTTTAGTGACCAATAAAATAACCAACCGTAGCTTTAAAGCTACAGATAATTAATTGCTACACTGTATGAACTTCTTTAACTTGGTTGAATAACCATTGAATATGTCTTTGTAATTTTTTTGTTTTGTCATCATGTCCATATTACCACCATCACTTCTTCTGTTTATCCGCAAAATTCTCACATAATTGATATTAAGGTTAAAATTTCACCATATTTAATTGTGCCTGACTTTCCCAGCAGCAGCAGTACTTTTAATTTGTTTTTTCCTTTTATTTCCACAGACAATGTCGGCTACCTGTCCAGCCCTGGACATGAGTTTAAAGGAAGGAGGAACCTGCGAAGGGACATGGAATTGGAGGATGGTGAAAGACCGGTAGACCCCCTCATAGGTGAACGCTGGTCCTCTGCAACCATGAAGATCCTGTCCTCCATGCCCAGTCGCACGATCGGTGAGTCCTGTAGAAGCCCAGTGAAAATAATGAAGCAAGTGATAAAAGGATTTGTTTGCATGATTTAATTGGAGCGTGAACTGTTCTGGCGTTACAGGCCACAAGGATGAAAGCTGCTAATTGACAAAAACAAAGTAGTCGTAATTTGTGGTCACAATATTCCTCTCAGATAACTGCTTGACTCAGTAGCAGGGGCACAGCCTTGAGTGAGCTGTAGGACCGAACAGTTTTGTTATTGTAATGTTTTAACACCACTTAAAAATCTCAAACTCCTCTGATGGTTGAGAGAACATTTACCTCCCTTGATATGTTGAAACCCATACAACGCCCAGTAAAAATGTGTAGCTGTCTAGAACAAGGCTGTTAAGTGTACTTCTCAAGAATGTACATTTGGGCGTCACAAAGTTTCACCACACAGGAAACACTGTATGCACTCTGGCATTTGCTCTTGTGCCTTACTGTGCCATACCATCAAAGTAAGGTACTGTGTTTGCATGCTGCACATGATTAGCTTCAGTATGAAAGGTAAAAACAGCCTGTTTCAGCTGAGCACAGTTTCATGGGGAAGCAGTTTTTTCTGCCATCTTCCTGTCAGCGCTTGTGGGAGGTCAGGTGCCTCAGCTTGGTGTTGAAGATGACTCGATAGCTGTTGTCTGATTTCTTAAGCTGTGCCACTGCCACATGATATATTTGCGGGTTTGACATCGGAGCAGGAGATAACTGTTCATCTTTTAGTACTTCCCCTCTAAAAGGAGCCACACAAAGTCATTTAAATCTAAATGTTATACTCTCCTTTAGAAACGATGATTCTTTTACACGATATCTCTGTTGTTTAATTCTTTAAAAGGCTATTTCTAACATTTATTAACCTATTTGAAGTTAGGTGGAATTACAAGCCTATGCCAAAGAACAATACATTAGGCTTGGCATGCCCCTGTTGCTTGGGTGTTAATGAAACTCAACATCCCTGGTTTGAGTCTAGGCGGAGACCTTTGTTGCATTTCTTTTTTTATGGAAAGTATAGATGACAAATCCTGAAGCCACTGTCTTTGGATTTCATGAGGAGTTGTCAAATTCAGTGTTGGTGCAGCAGCTTTAAGCCAGTAAATGCTGCTTAGCCCATCTTTAAACAGTCTGATCCTCTTTCTCTGTCAGGTCGCAACAGGGGAGCCATCATCTCTCAGTACTACAACAGGACCATGCAGCTTAGGAGGCGCAGGCAAAGCAGACCCGCCATCCGAGATTTCTCTCGCTCTGCCAGACCGAGCATACGAGGCTACGGCATTGAGGCAGACACTACGGACGCAGAGGGCGCAGAGGGTGAGGAGAACGATATGCACTGATAAGACACTTGGATAAAAGCTCAGCTGTGTTTGACAAGTTTTTAACCTAAGTGCCACTGCCTCTGTGTGTGTTACAGTGACCAAGAGGGAACGTTTGGTGAACAACCTGCAGAACCTGTCAGCGAGCGACAGGGTCAGGATGCTCAGAGCGATGCCTCTCAGTGTGGCAGAGAAGAATGAACTCAGGTAGATGTAGTCTTTGTTTTTATTATTCATCTCCAGACTCAGTGTGTTTCTTACATATCAGTCTGAATCTCTCTCTTTGTCTCTCTGTCTGTAGGAGGCTAGCTTTACAAAAGGAGAAACGCACACTGTCTGGCAAACAGATCCCCTGTTGCAGTCGACTCAAATATTACATCATAATTGTGAGTCACTTACACCACTTGAAACGTCTGTGTTTTTCTTCCTGTATTTTTCTTCCCATGAGAAGATGCTGATGCCTCTGACGGTATCTAGATACTGTACTTGTTTGTCTCTCTAGTTATTCCTTTTATTATCAGCCTCACCTCAAGGTCCATTTTGTAGCTCCTCTGCAACTTTTCAATTGTATCATACAATCTTCATCAGCAGATTGAATATTTCCATTTTTTCAGAGCACCTAAAAGGCTGAGATTGAACATTTCTATTGAAAGTCTTGAGAGGTTGAAGTACGCTACTAAATATTATGGATGTTGTCCTGGTATTGAGTTGCAGTCTATTTTGCACACTCCACACCATGAAAAACACAACACACATGCAGTGGTTCAACAGTATTAATCTCAGTTCTTGCTAACAACAGTTAAGAAAATTAGATCTTACTTAGGTGTAGAGTGTAGATGTTGTGATGTTGCTTACAGTCTGCAAGTAAAGGAACAAAGATGCTGGTTGCTTTTTACAGTGTGTTGTTGGAGATTTCTACGGTGTTTTAGTGAGCTGGGGTAATTTTGGCACTGCGGTACCCTGGACCATGAATGGAATAGATATATCCTTAGCCTGTCTAACATTAGCAGGGTAAAAGCAGTAGTGTATTAATTGTAAGGTCAGTGTAACTCACAGTAGAGAGTCATGTGCCCCATGTGACTTGAGTTATGCCTGATTGGAGTGACTGAGTGACAGGTAGTTGGCTTTGTTGTTTGTACACAGTGGGAACATTGAGACAGTTTCTGTTTGTGTTCCTTCCTGATATTAGATCATCACGTCATCTGTCTAGACATAATGACCCCATGACTTTCTGCTCCAACACATTGTTGATTAACTGTATACTCAAGGTGTGCTGGGAGTTTTTGTAAAGATGTGTAAATTATTATATCAGTTATTTCAATAACAAATGGGAGGCATGGAAGACATTTTTTCTCTACAACTGAAATTGGGTGTCAAGCATTTCCTGTAGGTGTTGTTATCAAGGCAGTGTAATCGCTCTGTTACCTAAGCATTTATGGCTGTGAGGGTGTGAGTCACAGATTTCAGATGCACAAAAGCGAAATGACAAATGTGTGTACGCTTTGTCAGGAAATGTACTGCTGCATTGTGAGTCATTTTTAGTGGAGCATGGATACATTTCAGTGTCACTATTTATTTTTTCTTAATAACACATAATGCAGTATGAAAATGAGGGGTTGTTGATTTAGAAATTACAGTGATTTTCTCTCCCCCTCTTCTCCCACACTTTCTCTCCCCAGGGTGTAAGACAGAGTTGGTACAGCTGGTTGTCCTTCCTTCATTCCCTCCAGCTGTGGCAAGTTGCGCTCAAGAGAGTGGGCGGGCGTTTCGGCACCGGTGTCCTCTCATACTTCCTGTTCCTTAAGACCCTACTCTTCTTCAACCTCTTCCTGTTCCTGGTGACTGGTGCCTTCTTGGTGCTGCCTCAGGCGGTGCACCCTCCAGTGCTGTCTGCGGGGAGAAGCTCCTTCACTGGACTGGAGCTCCTCACTGGAGCGGTGAGCTGTGTGCTGTGGTGTCATGTTATTGTGACACCTCTCACATCCTATGACGCCTTAGTTGAGAAAAAAAAAAAAAGCCATTCACCACATCCTTCATGTGTTCAGAAGCTTTAAAACTGTATGATAACAAAGCCATTTTTAAAGAGCTGGAAATAAAGTGCTCCTCCACTACAACAAACAGCTTATAGTTTTGCTCATTGTTATGTCACTTGGATGTTTGAGCTTCGCTGTGTTTTGACACGAGATGTTTTCACATTCATTGCTGAGGGGGAGAAGTTTCTCTGTGATCACCTTAAATCTCAGTTTAAGCTGTTTACGCACAAACAGGATTTTGTGACATCACAACTAGTCTGGAAACCAATTATGGTTAAATATGCAATAAGTGTGAGGTGGAAACTTGAAACCCGTAGTGCACTCTCACAGATAATGGACCTTTTAGTGAAGTAGGAGACAGTTTATGCCCCGCAGTCAAACTTTTTATACTAAAAATTATTGCTTGGCAATGTTTAAATATTCTATTGATATTGTAATATGAGACTAGATATTGTTTTAGATTCTGGATAGCATATTGTAAGTGTCTTTTCCTGGCTTTAATAGATGCAATACAGTGAAGTGATGTAATTTTCTAAACTTGCGTGATTAGGTATTTGGTTAAAAGTATTGTGATATTGGATTTTGTCCACATTAAGGCAACTTTAAGTTTTTGCTTAAATGTCTCTCTGTCTCCTTTTTTCTCAGGGCTATTTCTCAGACACAGTGATGTACTATGGATACTACTCCAACTATACACTGGGTGGGAGCTGCAGGAATACTGATGACAGGCAGAATGCCTCTTTGCCCAAAGGAGCCAGCCTGGACTGTGTGTTGTATAACATGCCGCTTGCATACTTCTTCACCATAGGAGTGGCTTTCTTCATCACATGTATCATTCTTGTATACAGGTACATTGATTTTGTATGCTTTTTGTTAGTTAAAAATGCACATCTAAACACAAACTGTACTAAAATAACTCGTAATAAATGTAATAATATCTCATGGAGCATGTTTATGTGCAATTTCCCAACAGCATGTCAAAATCGTTTGGTCAGAGCTTCCGAATCGACAAATCTCACAGTATCTTGGCTATGAAGGTCCTCTGCTCCTGGGACTTCAAGGTCATTAAGAAAACTTCTGTCAGACTCATGTCTGAGAATATCTGCACCCAGCTCAAGGTACATGTAAACACGCATGCACACACACACACACACACACACACACACACATCCTTCCTCTCTTTACATCCTCCTCTGTCACATAATTGGCAGACAGGAATGTGATGACCTAATGCATTCTTTAGCTTCTTTCTCCCCCGTTATCTTGCAATATTCCTCATCTGTCACTCACTCTCTGTCCTGCCTCCACACTCCACAGGAGCTGCTAGCAGAGGTGAATCATAAACATGTCAAGAAAACATCGTGTCAGAAGTTTGGGAGACTGATGGTTCATGGTCTGGCATGGGCTATCTGCATAGCAAGCACCACTGCCTGTGTGCTTGGTATTTACTACTTCTCTGAATACATGCACCAGGTGAGGCGCGTGGTTTCTTAAGGATCTGAATTTTAATTAATGAATACTCAGACTTCAGGCTTTATTTGTTTTTCTTTGTTACACAGTGTTTGGTCTTTATGTTTATTAAATTAGCCATTCATACATACAGTATGCCTCTTCTGGCCACCATTCTTTCTGTAAGACTGTCATCCAAGCAAATCAATAATGTTTCTGTATATCAAACAAAGTGCTGATTAGCTGCATGGTTGCTTTATATAAACATCTCTGTTTCTACTGTCTTGGGTTTAAACCCCTACATTTAAACTTGCTGGTGCCCCCTAGTGGTAGTACAAAAAAAGACACATGCTGGCTCACAGCCCTGTTGCTAGTTGTCAACAAAACAATTGGTGAAAAAGGCTTTTATGACAGCTGGAAGATGACAGAACAACCAACAGTAAAATTAAAGAGCTCATCTACCTCCTTGTTTTCTCCCCCCAACAGAACCTCCAAGCAAGTTCTCGCAGAGTCATCAAAAACCCATTGTCGCATGAAGCCAGCCTGCTGGCCCTCCCAGTGGTGGTCTCCCTCATCAACCTGCTGCTGCCCGGCCTGTTCAACCTCGCAGCCTGGATGGAGGACTATGACTCACCTTCTGTGCGCACATATGCCGCCATCAGCAGGTATGAGCAGAACTGCATGATGCAAGTTCACTAGGGGTGTAATGGTACACAAAAATCATGGTTCGGTACGTACCTCGGTACACAAGTCATGGTTCGTTTTTTTTCGGTACAGTAATGAGAAAAATAGACAACTATTAAATATCTTTTACTTATTGGTAGCCTTATTAAAACAAACCACCACAGCAGTTAACTCTTTTTACACAATTTTTGAATGAAACAAATATATATAAAATCCTGCTTTTTCACATTGTTTGAATGAAAATAGAAATATAAAAGTGAAAAATAAAATCCTGCTGTTTTTTTAACACATTTTTTGAATGAAAAATATAAATATAAATTTCTGCTTTAACAATTTTACTCAATTAAAATAAAAAGTATAGTGCAGCCGGTCAGCTTTAAAACCTGCTCAGATTCAGTTTTACTAGGAACTAGTAAACAAGTAAACAAAACATGCTTATATCTAAAGTGCAGCTTAAACAATTTTACTCCGTTCCAGTGGCGTTGATTATTTCTTTAGCGCGATGGTCAGGGAAACGCTCTTTCTTTTTAAATGACGACGATATCGTAGTTTGCACCAGATTGCTTTTTCTAGTTGTGCCGGTTAACGTTCAAACTTGGGTGGTGTCGCTTTTAGATGCGTTAGCATGTTAGACATGTTTCCAAGTGTCTTGTCCACTTGTTTATTTCCATCTTCGTATTTTACCCTGAAACCAAAGTGTTCCCAAACGGAGGACTTAAGGTTTGCAGGTGGGTCTTCAGGTTCGTCAGGCTCACTTGCCATGTTGTCAAAATGCGAGAATGCGCTGCACAAAGTGAAAGCGGAGATTTACGGTCGGACTCAGTCCGTCACTCAATTATGTCCATCGGGGAACTAGATATTTTAAATGGTTCTGCTCGCAAAAACGGAATTAAAATAAAACAAAATAAAATAAAATAATATCCTGCGCCCAATAATTTGGTACAGGGTCGTGCCGAACCGAAAGTCGCGTACCGAACAGTTCGACACAAATACATGTACCGTTATGGCCCTAAAGTTCAGAGTAAAAGAAAATGCAGAACTGATGGTTTGGGTTGGTAACATGTTTGCTGTCTGCGTTTCTAGAAACTTGATGTTAAAAGTAAGCGTTCTTGGAGTCCTGTGCTACCACTGGCTGGGTCGAGTGGCTGCTGACCCTAAAAGTATTAAACTGAAGGTAACACAACACTTTTTCATCACAACTGTATAAAGGAGTATTAGTAATCTTGATTATTTAAGTTTGTGTTGCTCAGAGATTTTTCTTTAATGGCTGACTCTGCTCTGTTTTTACCAAACATTGTCTCCAGTGCTGGGAGAGTTTTGTTGGCCAGGAGCTTTATCGTTTCCTGCTTATGGACTTCATATTCACTCTATTGGACACCTTGTTTGGAGAGTTTCTTTGGAGGTTATATTCACTTTCGTTTTGTAGCAGAGCTTGAATTAACTTTTACAATTCATTCTCACTTAAAACACGAGAGCTCATAAACTCACTTCCTCCTGTTGTCTGCAGGTTGTTCTCTGAGAAGGTGCTGAAGAGAAGGAGGAAACCAGTGTTTGATATCGCCAGGAACGTCCTTGAGCTCATCTATGGACAGACATTGGCCTGGTACCAACTCACTGTTAAGATGTACACACAGTTATGTTCAGTGAAGTCAAATAGTTTCTGTGTGATGACGATGAACTTTGTGTTTATCAGGATGGGTGTCCTCTTCACTCCTCTGCTGCCTGCAGTGCAGATTCTCAAACTCCTGCTGCTCTTCTACATTAAAAAGGTACTTTAATGGAAACATGGAAATCAAAATGCTCAACAATAAATCCTTTAATTCCCCCTGTTTTGTTATTATGGTTTGAATAATCCTCTGTTGTAGTGTGCCTTCAGAAACTCTCAGCCTGTTAGATAGCCTCAGACTTTCTGACCCTGGATCAGTTTGCATCCTTGCAGACTGTCTGTAAACGGTGTCAGTACCGTAACATTATGTGTTGTATACACTGTACAGTATGTGCATCCTGGTATTATGTAACGACTGATGTCATGTCTGCTAAATTCTCTCTGATTTTGCCATTTTTACTTTCCTTCTTGAGCATGACAGTTACAATCAGTGACCTTGGAAACGTAGGACCGCAGCCAGATCAGAATGTCAGTGGACCCCTAATTTAGTCAGAGGTTGTGACCCTTGACCTTGGACTGTGTTTTCTCACCTTGGACTGTGTTTTCTCTCCACACAGAGCAGCGTGATGATGAACTGTCAGGCACCCAGAAGGCCGTACCGAGTCAGCCAGATGACCACCATCTTCATCACTCTCCTCTGCTTCCCCTCTTTCCTTGGTGCCTCTGTGTGTGTCACATACACCATGTGGAGGTACACACACACACACACACACACACACACACACACACACACACACAAAGAAACATTTTTGTGCTGTTGACTCTTCCCAATCAAAAATGATCATTTTCTCATTGAAATTTGGAAACTGTAAGGATACACACGGATGTCCAAATTAATAAGACCAAATAGTTTACCAATGTAAATGTTAAGGTTACACATGGAGGTTTCCAGCTATGTTTAAAAAAAAGATTGTGCTCAAGTCATCATTCATTTTTAGAGATTGTTTGTAGTCATTTTAACCCATTTTTATATCTGTTTAACAAGTGAGAGTTAACTGGTAACATAGCAGAGGTGTTGTTGCTATGGATTCAAAAGGGTATACAAAAGCACGCACATCCATGCACGATGAGCACCAGGTGAAAAACAGATTTTGCACTCGAGACTATTCTTCCATGAACATATATGTAATCAAATACCACTTAGGTGACATTTCAGGCTTCACGCTTTTCATCAGAAGCTATGTCTGAGCTGTCCTGTTATTTGATTTTACTGAACACCTGCCAACCACGGCCATGATGAAATTCACCTCAGAGAAAGTTCAAAGAAACAAAGAGTCCTGACCAACACACTGTCTCAACATCTGTCTCCTGTCCTCAGCATCACGCCCTCTCCATCTTGTGGTCCGTTCCAAGAGCTCAAAAAGATGTCCCAGGCGGGGAAGCGGTGGGTGGAAGAACTGGAAAAAGATAATCCCAGCTTGTCCGTGCTGGCCAGGGCTCACTCCTACCTGGTGGAAAACCCTTTCTTCTTATTTGTGGGAGCAGGCATCTTCCTGTGAGTACCAAAGTAATTATAAGTTAACTAAAACTAAACTAAAACCAGGTGTGAAAAAAACATTTCAAGTAGCTGAAATTAAAACAAAAGCTAGATTTAAAAAATGAAAACTAACATAAAAGATATTCTATTCTTACAAAAGTAAATTAAAATACAAATATACAGGAAATGTCTATAGTGTTAGTGTTTGTTAGGTTGGTCAGATTTGTCAGCACAGGCACGAGGAGGCACTGTTGTGTATGTTTATTGAGATTAAGATGTCTGCATGACTGAAAGTGTTGCTTGTATTGTATCTATTCTGTCAAATACCCCCATTATAAGTTTAAAAAAAACTAATACTGAAACTAATAAAAACTACACTAAAACTAAACATTTTTAAAAGATAAAGATTAAACTGAGTCGAGCAAACACACTGGAAATTAACTGCAACTAAACTGAATTTTTTTTAAAGATTAAAAACAAAATTAAAATGAAAAACTAATAAAAAATACAAAACTATAATAACACACCACACACATAAACAGCTGCAGCAGGGTGGTCCAGTGTTGAGATAGATTATAGAGTCAGGATGCACTGTATCTCATAAAGCATTAACCTACCGTACTGAATTATTAATAAGATCAGTGTTATCTAGTCAAGTGTTGGTCGTATTGATCTGATGCACTCTGTCATTTCTTTCCATCAGGATTATCATCTACTTTCACAGTCAGGTGGTCGACGGCCAAAGGAAGATCATCACTTTACTACAAGAGCAGATAGAAAATGTAAGACATGGCCGACATATACATATATACCGCTCTGCTTCTCTGTGTAATTGTAAAGAAAAAAAAGCTGATAATAAAAAGAATGTTTTCCTGTGTTAATATTTCTTGCCTTTTGATGAATCTGGTTCACCTTCTTCTCTTTTCAGGAGGGAGAGGATAAGAAGTTTCTAATCACTCGCCTGCAGTCTATCCACGAGCGAAAACGAACCCCTGCTCGAAGACTCACCAGTCAGGTCGGTCTTTGCTGCTCCAGTGCTTTACAGTGGCCATTTTGTCTAAAGCTAAAACAGTCTCTTTAACCTGGCCTCTTCTTACCTCTATTTTTTGTCCCTTAGGACTCCAGCTGTTGAGATCCAACGCCTCCTCAGTTCTCTGAGCACTGAGGTCTGGAGAAATCCTAAACCAGGGTGAACATAACTGGAATAATCACAGGGAAGGACAACTGTACATATGACCAGATTCAAATGTGTTAGACATTTTAAATTTGGCCAGGATTTTAATAACGGAGCATTTGTAGAGAGGCAAAACAAACCAAGTGGAAATATCAGGTAACACAAAGCTGTCTGCTTTACACAGCGCTGTTTATGGACGAAATGCCTGAAGTCAAAAGGTACAAATGGACTGTACGACCTGAGAAATGTAAAAGCTGATGTTAATCAGCTCACATAGATTTCAGTCATCTCTTGTAAAAGCACTTTCATATCAACTGTGAACAAATAGTTTTTATTATGTCTGGTGCAAAAACTGTTAATAGTCTACAATGTTTTTTTTAATGTTTAAAATTTTTTTTAAATAATTTTATCAGGATGTTTGTTGTAGGTGAACTTTGGATGTTGTGGGTGTGAGTATGATGATGCTGGGAATGACTCCATTTTGTTTTCTGAGTCGCTCCTTTTAGGGTGATAACTGCCACTGTATTGTCAAAGTGTAGTGATTAAATTATGTTTTTATCATATCATGTATTTTGTTTTTATTAGTGCTTTTAGTACAGCTTGTAAACAACTCAACAGCCTGGAAAAAAAATGCGGATATAATATGTACTATTGGCATTTATAGTTAGTTATACTATAGCAAGTATTTTTGACAGACATGCAAATGAACAAGTTAACTGTATCTGACTATTTTCAGTTGAAAAATAAATATACAAGCACTTTAAAGTACCCTGAAGAACAAAGAAATAACTCAATCTTTGTACCTTTATTAGTAAATATTACCCATTAAATTATTATTTTTACAAAATGAGAAAAAGCAGCATATTTGGTGGAGGGTAGAAACAGCAGCACCATAGATAGATATCTGAACGTGATAGCTGGAGTCGACAGAAGAGAGCACCAAGTCCCTACAAAACAACCTGGGAGGTGTTACGAATGCAGCGCTTTCCCATCAAAAATATTTTAGACAACCACCATGACAGTCCCATACATATGGCATGGTACATATTTACTGTATATATATACACACACTGTACCCAGCTTTCATTGTGTTTGTGTACACGTCACAACAATATCATGTCTACAGTATATATATCTGTCTATATGTTAAAACAAGTGATCCCATATGTTGTGTTTAAACAGTTCCAACATTCTGGTTTGATTGTATTTGACTCAAGAAAGAGTTTTTGAGTTGTTCAGTTTTTCTGCTGTTTATGGAAGACAACATTTGGACAGTTTTCTCATTCGAGTCCTGTTTTCGTGTCCCTGTTGTCCTCCCTTGATGTTCTCATCTCTGCAGAATGTCTTCCTGACGCTACACTAACATTGCTGCACCTGTAAGGTGAAGCAACTCAACTCCCGTTATTGAGCATGCCCAGTAGCTTCCTGGGGTCCATCCCCTGCTGCTGTGCCATCTTCTGCACATCGAAGCCCATGTGCTTCAGGAACTGGATCACACTCATCTCCTGTCCCGTCAGCTGGTCGCGAATGGTCGGGCAGGAGGGGTTACAGTGCGGCCACGGGCAGCTGTCAATCAAATGTAGAGGGCAGCCCCTCATGGGCGGGGTCTTGTGCTTTTGTTGGTTGTGGTTGCTGCTGTTGGTGTGGTTGTTGTCCTGGAGGCTGCGGTCCCAGCAGTGGAGGGCTCGGGGCAGGGAGGTGCCTTTCACCTGAATGTCCATCCAGTAGCTGCAGGGACAGGAAGTCACAGTGAACTTTGACAATGAGCACTTTCATGAAGCTTAATTTAAAATGTATATGACTGAATTCAGTCATGACAAATACTGGAGCTGCACAAGATATTAATTTTTAATTGTGAAAATCTACACATGTGAGTGAGGTTTATTGGACTAGACTTGTTTCATGTTATTCAGTCATGTTTAATCTGCTTCCTGTTTTATTTTGTGGATTCTCTCTCGTGTTGTCTGGTTTTACTTCCTGCATATTTTCTGTCACACCTGTCTCGTTAGTCCTTCCCTGTTCCCAGAGTCTTCCCTTTATACCTGTTCTGTATTAGTCTTGTTTGCTCCACCCTAGTGTTCCCCTCCACATCCTTGTTGTTAGCCAGTTTGCCCATGTCCTCCTACTCCAACTGTGTCTCGTTCTCGTGATTAGTTTTCTGTGTATATATACCTGTGTGTTTCCCTTTGTTCTTTATCAGTTTGTCCTGCGGTCATTCCTGCTTGCATTCCCGTGTTCTTGGTGTCATTCCCTGCTCCCTTTCCTGCCTGGTATCTTGTGTTTGGATTTTTTTTACCTTAGTTCAACATATTTTTCCTGGCTGGTTTTCACTGTAGTTTTGGTTCTGCTTTCATTTGTACTTGTGGGTACCTGCCTGTTGCGGGTGTTTTTTATCGACTGAATTAAAGCTCGCTTTTTGTTAAACCTTAAACCCACCTGCTGCTCTGTATTGAACTGATTCATGACAGAGAGATGACGAGGCACCCACACAGTCACTGTGCAAATCTCAGTCAAGACCTGAGTAATATCTGTGTAATATCGCAAGTATGACTGTCAGCGCGATGTTCAGCAGTGTTATCGCATATTACATATTTTCCTCATGTCGTGCAGCCCTGATATATACCATAATATACTATGCTATCTATCCCCTTAATTCCTCTGGGTTGTATTTAGGGACTGATCGATTGATATTGTAGAAAGAGATAAACTGGCTGATGTTGATTTACATCTATAAAATTTTGAGATTGATCCTTGAGATTTGTTTTTATCGAATTGTTACCAATGTATGTTGTGGGCTGCGCATGAACACCAGGGTCCAGTTGCACAAAACACCACAAGTTAAGATTTTCCTTAAAGTCCTTGTTAAGGTTTCCTCATAATCTTACTATATAATGACAAAAACTCTGTCTGTGTCTGTCTGTGTGTCTGTTCCATGTTTTTCTCCTCACTGACTTGGTCAATCCATGTGAAATTTGGCACAGTGGTAGAGGGTCATGGGAGGATGTGAATGAAGCAATATTACATCAATTGGCCAAAGGGGGCGCTATACCAACCGATTGAAATTGCAAACTTTTAATGGGCATATCTCATGCCCCGTATGTCGTAGAGACATTTGCACATTGCACAGAGATGCCTCNTTTTAATGGGCATATCTCATGCCCCGTATGTCATAGAGACATGAAACTTTGCACAGAGATGCCTCTCCTCAAGAGGAACAAATCTGCCTCAAGAACCCATAACTTCCGGTTTATAGATTTTCCGCCATTTTGAATTTTTTGAAAAACACTTAAAATCNTCAAGGACCCATAACTTCCGGTTATATAGATTTTCCGCCATTTTGAATTTTTTGAAAAACACTTAAAATCGATCTCTTCTCTCTCAAAGCAAGGTAAAAAGAAGTAAGGTACCGCTGACTTTATCTTAATTGCAACAGGACCGAGTTTATGGTGACAGATGTAAAAACTAACAAACCCTGAGAAGAGCGTTCTTCAACCAGGAGAAACCAATGAACACGCTTTTGATTTTACACTTTAGCTTTGACTGGATTCATTTTCGTAGTAGTTTCTTCCTACAATCATTTTCAGTTTTCTGGTAATTGGAGATCAAATTTATTTTGTAGTTTGTGTTTTCTATGATTATATTCCTCCAGAAGTATAATCTTTATCATTTCCTCTTCTGACCATGTGGTTTTCTTGTCTTCTTTGCCTCTGCCATTTTTTCACTAACTATAAGCCAAATTTGTGAGACGACAACAGGCATCACAAGCGTGAGTCCAAGCAAAAAAACAATTTCTATGGAAACTTTTACTGCTGTAAAATCTCTTTCTTCACAGTAAATGAGTTAATGTTTTTCCCTAACTAAGGAAGCCTTTTAAGGGATTCTGTGCAACTGTGTAAGTCCTTCAGCTAAGGAGATATTAAGCCTATTGTGTCATGCTTAAGGAGAAAACTTAAGGTGTTTTGTGCAGCTGCAGAGTATGTGTATTAGATTACAATCGCTAACAAATAAAGCACTGTTTTATTTGTAATACTGATTTTACAGGATGTTTTCATCACTGTGGTGAACAACCTTGTTGGGTGTTTAATTCTGCCAAAGCAGACTTTTTTATCTGTAATTTTTTTATATTTTATATGAATAGTTAAAGGTAATTGTAAAGAGAATGTAGAGCGAAGGTTGAAGTCAATGATAGTAGACAGTAGATGAAGTCTAATACAGTGGGACTACATGAGACTGTACACACTCGTGAAGTGATCTTACACGTGGAGCACTGAGTCACCAGCAGAGTGTTTGAGTCAAATGGTGTGTTAAAAAGTTTTATGTACTTACGTTCTTGTGATAAGTTCATGTGACAGACAGGCCGGAGCAAACATCGCCCTGTCATACAAACATAGATCACACAGTCAACAAGACGGTCTTATTTCACAGTATCTTGTGTTTATGTGTGAGTGTGTTTGTCAGTCTTACGGTACGTCACGTAGCGTGTTCCTCAGCTCCTGTCCCAGGTTCTGTATGTACCTCCACTGGCCCTCGTGGACGGGCTGCCCCGTCAGGTGGATGTTGTCAACTGTCAGCTGAGCCTCGTCAAACAGCCACTGCACCACAAACACCGGGCCTGTACAGGAGAGAGGACGCACTGCAGGTCAGACTTTAAGTGACCCACCAGCCTCTGTCTTAATCATCTGCGTCAGCCTCGTGGAGAAGCTCAGGGTGTTGTGTCACTCACTTTTTAACGTGGGGAAGACTTTATATCCAAAGAAACAGTTCCACTCCTCTCCCACATGAGCCTGTCTGCAGCCCTCTGGCACCAAACCGCCCCAGTACCTGTAAAGTATCACCACTTTACAAAGTCTGTACAGCTTATGAACCTTCCTCCTTAACTTCTTAACACACCCTCATCAATCCATCCTCCTGTCTGTTAACACCATCCATCAGCTCTCCACCTGTCCTACCTGATGCCTCTTTTTATGGCCTCAATGGGGGCACAGCTGATGGTGTCCAGGCAGTCGGTGAATTTGTACTGTTTGTTGTCCAGGAACCATCCAGAGTCAGCCAGGCCCCTGACCTGTACCCCTTGGTGGCCCTGTGACGCCAGCTGCTCCGCAACGTTGTCCACATTCAGCAGGACGCCTGTGCCACCCGCACTGGTGACAGGAAGAGTGGGATCAGAGGGTGCAACTGAGTGATGACTTTGGTGAAACACACACACACAAACACGTGCTGAACTGACCTGCTTCCTGCCAGAAGCAAAACCTTGGCATTTTCCAGTCCTTTTGTCAGCAGCTCGTTCACCACCTCCTTTATGATCAGAGAGCCCATAAACGCATAATCACCTGAGAACAAAGATGCTTTTTATTTATTAACACAAAGCCACGTGACATACTTCTCGCTCTGACAGCTAACTCTTGAAAACTTTGGGTAAGAGAGGGTAGATTACACTTTTAATGTTTAAAGTTTATTAATTTAAAAATTGTATATTTAAACAAGTATCAGCAACAACAATGTATTTTAGGTATTTATTAAATTTTTTACGTGCTCAGTTTACAGCGTGATTAAAGGAATACTTCACCCACAAAAGGACCATTTGTAAATCAGTTACTCACCCTGTGTTACTTTTTGGTTTCTTTGCATGCCTCCACAGTGAACAAAGAATCAAAAAACAGAAAATTGAAGTAAAGGGGTTTTGTGTTTAACAACAGCAAAACTATATTAAAAATCAGTTTACAAACTCTCACACAACTCATGCAGTATAATCTAAGTCTCATTTATCTAGTCGTATGATCAATACTTCCCAAACACATGCATTGGGGCTCTTCTGTGTGGAGTTTGCATGTTCTCTTCATGTCAGCATGGGTTTTCTCCGGGTACTCCAGCTTCCTCCCACAGTCCAAAGACATGCAGGTTAATTAGTGACTCTAAATTGTCCGTAGGTGTGAATGTAAATGTGAATGGTTGTCTGTCTCTATGTGTCAGCCCTGCGATAGTCTTGCTACCTGTCCGTGGTGTACCTCACCTCTCACCCAATGTCAGCTGGGATAGGCTCCAGACAAATGAGATTTGGGTTATACTGCATGAGTTGTGTGAGAGCTTGTAAAATGATGTTTTGATATAGTTTTGCTGTTAAACACAGACCCCATTTAATTCATCAAGAATTTTCTCCATTTTTGACTCTTAATTCATCACAGAGACATGCAAGATAAACAAAGTTTTCTTCCTGCATAACACGGGATGAGTAATTGATATAAATGGTAATTTTGTAGGTGAAGTGTTCCTTCAAGACAAATGATGTTATCGAAAGTCCAAATGTCACCTGACTGACTACATTAACTTACACTCAACTTTAAATTAGCAACACTCAGCTAGTTTTGTTTGACGCTATGGTATTGTGAATTAATGATTGATCTCGATTTAATGGAAAAATAGCTTGCATGTTGTGTTATTGATAATCCTGCCGAGCGTCTGACATGAACACAATATAATGAGGTTTTTTTAATAAGTCAGACGTGGTCAAAGTTGTAAAGTTAAGTTCAGTAAATAGTATATTAATAAGTATTTCTTTCTCTCTCAGCCAGATCTACAAGCTCACAATGTGAGTCAACTGCTTTGTTGTGTCTTACTGTTCTCTGTCTTCGGTGTGGCTCCGCTCCACACGTCACTGGAGCAGTACGGGATGAAACTACAGGACACAGAGAGAGAGCAGTGCAGACAATTATTTGGAATGACATTTAAAATGAAAGCAGCTTTTATTTGAGCCGGTTTGCTGATAGCTGACAGAAAAGACAGTTGCACAAATAAAAGCCAACCCGGCTGTGTGATGGTAAACTGAACACAAACACGGACAGGGAGCTGTTGCAGGATGTCATTGTGTATCTTTCATTATCTAACAATAACAAGTAGCTGCTGGAACAGAACAGGAGCAGACTGTGCGTGCTGTCAGGTACTGCTGATCTTCTTTATGTATGAAAGGAAAATAATGACAGCGTCAATAACGTTAGAGGGAAAAATAGTGTTCAATAAGTCTTACATGTATTTGATGTAAGTGTAAGTAGCAATACCATTATGGAAATTTGAATACACACCATTAAAGGGATAGTTCGGATTTTTTTGGAGTGGGGTTGTTTGAGGTAGTCAGTGTGTCACCTACAGTAAACAGGGGTTGGCATGCCCTTAGTTTGGAGAAGCAGGTAAAATTACCGCCACAAAAGCTGAGCTATGTACTGCTGTGGATGGGATCAGCAGCAAAATGTATTTTGGCCACATGATTAAAATAATAAAAGTTTAAGTGTACACTACATTTAGAATAGTTTTACTGCTTTACCTTAGCCTGGAAATCCAGACCCAAATCTAGAAAGATTTAGAGTCTGGCCATGATGAAAATGGCCCAACTCGAGGTGCAGCACCAAGCATGCATTTGTAAATATCACTGCACGCAATTGGATAACACTACGACTAATCAGAACAATACACGAGGTGACGTACACGCTTAGCTACCAGCGGAGCTAACTGGTAGATTAGACTCTTGCTGTATCCGGTCGGCAAAACAGCAAAAACGTCCTCCTTGCAAAGGAAAGACTCGAGCGCCGTCTTCTGTTCCTCTTTTAGAGAAAAAGCCAAGTCTAACTCGTTCATTGTAGCGGCCAAAGACATTTCAAACAGCTGGTGTTCATCCGTAGCCATCTTGCAATGTTTACTGACTGATTCTGGACTTCGTTGTCGCAGCACTGTCATCATCTGTTTAGCTCGCCTCTGGCCCGCCTATATCAGATACACCGATGTGATTGGTGCAGCTCGGTTTCATAGGCATAGATAATGAGCATCATTACTGATTGCCAGAGTGACTCGCTGAGCAAATAAAAACTGTGCTCTCGCGAGAACTCTGGATTTCCAGGGTAGCTTTACCTTGCTGTCAGACAGCAATTTCCAGTGGGGAACTGAAGCTGTTATCTATGCTCACAGAAAACTGGAGCTGCTGGTCTACCGCTGCCTCGATTGGTTAGTTTGTTTGTGTTATTGTGTGACTTTGGTGAATTCAAACCAACACTTTGAAACACCACAGTCACACAATAATACAAACACACTAACTGACTGAGGCAGTGGTAGACCAGCAGCTTCCTGTGTTCAGTGAGGTAATTTTTTATCAAAGGAGTCGGTTGGCTTTGAAGACAGTATAGGTGGGTATTATGGCTTCAGTTCCCCGTCAGAAAAAGCTGTCTGACAGCAAGGTAAAGCAGTGAAAATATTCAAAATATAGCATACAATTAAACTGATTTAGATATATTTTTAGGTGGCTAAAATCCGTTTTGCTGCTGCCCCTGTTCACAGCAGTGCCTAGCTTCCATGGCAGTACTCCTGCTGCTTCTCCAAACTGGGGGCGTGCCAACTGCCATCTACTGTAGGTAACACACTGACTATGGACAAGTATGTCATACAACCCCGCTTCAAAAGATCTGAACTATCCCTTTAAAGACCTGAGAGACACAAACAACTTCAGTAAATGCAAATAAGTAGCGCTTTCTATAAGAAATAGGTCTGTTCAGAGCGCTAAATTATTGACACATCCTCGTGCCAGTATTTCACTTTTATCCACAGAAACCACAGAGTTCACAAATAGGAAATAAAACACCATAAAGCACCAGTATATTAAAATGTAGAATTAATATGTTGACACAAACACGTATACTGTGAGGAGAAGGAGATATAGGAGTTCTTACACCATGTTGGCGTTCCACCAGTGAGGGTTTTCTTCCGGCTGAGGAGACATTATTCCTGTTCCTGTGAAATAAAGAAGGTGAGATCCAACACGTGCTGCACATTCAGGACAAATCATAGAGCCAGAAAGCTTCAGTAAAGGTAAAAGAAGCCAAAATCTTTCAGGCTACTTGTTAAAATTCACAAACTTTGATGTATAGCTGTGTGTTTTGATGTATGCTGAGGCGTGTGTTTACTGTGTCTCTGTGTGTGTGTGTGTGTGTGTGTGTGTGTGTGTTTTCCCTGTGGTCAATAAGTCATTAACTTTCCCTGCTTTGGTCAGCAATTACATGAAGGCATTGAAGAGCTCTGTGGCTGCTGCACTGGCCACCAGTGTAAAGTGTACAGAGAGAGGGTGGTGGGGAGAGCGTCATAAACAAACAAGGAGTCCCCTGATGGCTGGAGGGAAAGAACCAGAGAGTTTGACTTTTAAAGATTAATGCAAACTCAGCTAAAGAGGAAACACAAACACGTCTATGAATCTCCTTCATTCAGGGGAAGTTTTTTTCCAACTGGGGTGAGCAAAAGCTCTGTGCCACTGTGCACAGAGTTTGCAGAAGCTGCACAAACCAGATTAACACTTCCATGCGTGTGTGTGTGTGTGTGTGTGTGTGTGTGTGTGTGTGTGTGTGTGTGTGTGTGTGTGTTTGTGCATAAGATACAGAGTGCATCGATTGTGCTGCACACAATGCAGGAAATAACTTGCGTGTCTTGTTACCTGTTCTGGTTTGTGGCCACTTGGTGGAGCTCATCAGTCTCCTCATCGTCTCGTACCTGCTGTCACAGGTCTGCTTGTTGAAACAGTACCATCCACCTGAACAACACACACACACGCGCACACTCACAAGCTTGTTAACAGGTTAGACAGAGTTGCATTTCACTGTTCTGATCTGTGTTAGGTTCATCCTCACCTTCTAAGAACAGCAGCCACCTTTTGCTGCCTTTGGACTCCTTGATGTAGTACCTGCGTGAGAACGCCAAAACAAATCACCGTGAATGTGTTGCACATGCACACACACACAGATGCATACATACACAACACAGGCTCTACGGTGGGGACACTTCCTTTGATCCCGACTTGAAAGATTTGGCTCCCATCGCACTGCTAACACTCTCTGCAGGAGTCTGTTTAGTGGCTTTAACAGCTCAAAACGGTTATTTATGAAAATATAAAACATGACCAGAGGAAACTCGTTGAGCTGTTGGCAGCACACGCACTCAGAGAGACCTGACAGCTTGGGTGGCACATGGAAAGGTCACTTATTCACACAGTCACAGTCACAGTGTTTAAAATTTATTGGTGACTTACCCCTGCTCCAAGCTTACCAATAATGCCTGGCTTTTCCAAAAAGGTGGAATAGCTCAAAACAATTATAAAGTGCTCAGGACTTATTTTTTAAAAGTACTGTTAGTTATATTTGCTCGCAACTACCCTGTTAGCTGCACCGCCTCACCTGTTAATGCAGCCAGAGTCATGAGATAGTATCCATGCATGCACATATGATCCTTTGAGTCCGAAAGATCAAAAGTGCTGAGATTTATTCCACAGAGATGCAATGAAACTCCCTGCCACTTCTCAGATCTTTCACATCTGAATCCCTTACTCATAACAGAAATAGTACTGCAGTGCCTCTGACAGTAGAATGATTGGCACAACACTTGGGGCTCTCAGGAACATGATCCCCTAACTTTTTTTTGTTTGTGCAAATCTGACTAAACCTGGGATCTTGCAGTGATCTGCGGCGCACGGCAGTCGAGGCATGTGACTTGTTTATGTTAGGGTAGTCACCTTTCACTTGGACAGTAGCTGCTGAGAATGACAGCCTATAAATGGTGGTTTAGGCTCTAATCAGTCAAAGCTGCAGTTTAACTGTGTAACCATGTGACACCCGGTGCACATGTTCTATATAGTGAGGAGAGCATGTCCCCTGCAACCCTCCACCCCCTGAAATCTAAACCTATGTAAGTCCATGGTGCTTCTGTTTCTTCCACTGTAAAACAATCAGACACGTTATTGCAAAAACTATCATTGTCCAGTTTTATACTGTAAATATCAGACTCACCAACTTTGATCCATCAGAGTAAAATAAAGTCTGCACGAATAGAAAGTTTGCCACTCTGTCGGGTGCGCGCATAGGTACTCTTTCTCTCGTGTATAGTTATCAGCGGCAGCGCGCACTGCCTTCTCTCTGATCTGGTCCTTTGATCCATTTTGGTCACATCCGGAGTGACAGGGGACTGAAGGACAGCAAACTAAACCACTACAGTAACACATATTGGATGCTGGGTGAAGCAAAGCGCAAATCAGCCTCTGCGCCTTCATGGTTTAACTAAAAAATATCCACATACCAAACGACGACAGGTATTTTAAGTGATAGTGACAAATGCAGTTCAGCACACTGACTTACCCTGCTGCTGACCCGTCATTGCAAGTCACAGATACATTGTTCAAAAAGTGCAGCTTCATGTCTTGATCCAGCTTCTGCGCAGAGCACGGGTACAGGGACTGCGCCAAGTTCTTTATCTGTACCATGAAGTTGTCCATGTTGCCCTCCACGGCTGTAAAGTCTAACGGGAAGCTCTCTGTTCCTTCCACACGCTCCCTCTGTGCCGGAGTTTGCTGCTGCTGCTGCTGCTGCTGCTGTTGTTGCTGTTGCTGCTGCACCCGCCGACTTTGCGCCCGACCGCCGTGTACTCTCCGCGCCTCCACCGGTGCGCTCATGTGGATGAAGAGGAGCAGCAGGCAGGAGCGCACCGCGGACACAGCGGACCAGCTTCTCACCACACCACGGCTCTGCATGTCTAACTGTTACTGGAATACGTCTCTTAAATATGTGCAGGGGACTTCACAAAAAACACAACATATCCTAAGAGTCGTTGGAAAAGTCAAAAGTTCTTTGAAAACGCGCGGACACTTCTGGGAAGTTTTCGCTCTTTAAAGGTGCGCAGAATGAACGCAGGTTATGGGTCTCCATGGTGTCTTGAGAGATAGAGAGCTGGTTTAAAATTCACACCAAATGCACGTGCAGTCCCCTCATCATTTTAATCCTAAAGTCGCGAGGAGCCAGTAAAAGCGTCATTACGCGCGTGAAAGTCCCTGAATTCAGCCGCTCAGCACAGTTACACTGTCGACCTGTTGACTCTTGGTTCAGGTCCTCGTGAGCTGCGGACGAAGTGGAATTTTATTTGAAGTCGCCCCCCCCCTCGCCCCCCTTCCTCCTGCTCCCTGCCCCGTGCTTCTCACTCCCGCGGGCCAATCGTTATTATCGTTGGCTGATGCTCCTCGCGGGGCTTCGGTCTCACACCAAGAGCGCGCGTATGCCTGGCACGCCCCCTCAGTCGGTTCACTCATACACTCGGTCTCTTTGATGTTGTGTCATCGTATGACCACGCTGCCTTTGAAGTGTTAGTGATTGAATATGGTGTGTGAGGGAGAAGCGCTGTCGGACAGACTGCGGAGGGTCTCACCATGCCGCCAGGGGCCAATACAAACAAGTCTCCAGTGATACACATGTTCTGTGGCTTTAGTTAAAATGTGAAACCCGAATTTTGCTGTTGTTTGTGGCCGATGGAGATGATCTTGTAGATGTGAGTCAGTTCTGGAGTGGTTAGGACATTTATAGAGGAGATCAGGTCCCCGGTGGCTTTAAATCATAACTATGGTCCGTATTTGCTTTGAATTTCATTTATATAGATTTCTGAACAGGCCTACAGGGCAGGCCCAGGGGCCCAAAGTGTCAGGGCCCCCCCTGGCCTTCACCTGCAGAAAGTCACTCAAATTAACACCAAGCAGGAAGAGACATAAAATGACCACAAAGAGATGCAAAGGAACTCTAAAGAAATGCAAAATAACTACAAAAAGGAGCGAAGCAACCACAAGAGACTAGAAAAGCAAAATTAACTCAAGGAGACACGATATAAATACTAAAAGGGGAAAACAACCACCAACAGACATAAAAAATTCCAGAAAAGTCACAAAATGAACTCAAAGACACACATAATAGCTACAAAAGGGGCCAAACAACCACTAAGAGACACAAAATGACCACAAAGAGATGCGAAGGAACTGCAAAGAGACACAAAATCACAGCAAAAAGGGTCAAAACAATCACAAAGAGACACAAAAAGTCCAAAAGAGACACAAAATGAACTCAAAGAAACACAAAATAACTACAGAAGGCACAAAACAATCACTAAGAGACACAAAAAGACCAAAAAAAGACACATGCAAACTACACAAAGGGTAAAACAACCACAAAGAAACACAAAAAGTCCAGAAGAGACACAAAATGACTACAAAGAGATGCAAAGGAACTGCAAAGAGACACATAATAACTACAAAAGGGGCAAAACAACCACAAAGAAACACAAAAAGTCCAAAACAGAAACAAAATGAACTCAATGAAACACACAATAACTACCAAAGGGGGCAAAACATCCACAGAGAGACACAAAATGACCACAAAGAGGGGCAAAAAAATCACAAAGAAACACAAAAAGTCCAAAAGAGACACAAAAAGAACTCAAAGAAACACAAAATAACTACAAAAAATGGACAAAACAAACCACTTAGAGACACAAAAAGAACTAAAAGAGACAAAAAATAACTACAAAAAAGGACAAAACAACCAAAAAGACAAAAAAAATAAATATAAATAATAAATAATAAATTACTTCAAAGAGACACAAAAAATACAAAAAGGTGCAAAACAACCAAAAAGGAGACACAACATGACTAAAGATGAGGCAAAATCACCACAAAGTCTGTAGCCTCTTTTACACTGCCAGATTTTCGGCGAATGTTGGGCCGTTTTGCCGGCAAGCTGTGAGCGTTTAGACACACAGAGCCGGATTGGCGAGTTGATCCGAGGTGCCCAATTTTCCGCCTCTTAGGGTAGTCATATTGGCGGAACCCTTTGAGTTTAAAAGGACCGAGGCGGCCTTCCGCAACGGGAGGGACTGTTGAAGACTTGTGGGAGGAGCTGCTGTTGATGACGCCGTATGTGCGACCCACTGGCGGTGGATAAACAGGAAACAGCTGATAGCAGGAATTAGCGAGCAGCTAGTAGCAAGAGGGAAACACAAACCTGACAGACACTGTAAAGATGAGCAACTGGGGAGGCAAGGAATTGCGCAGCCTCCTTGCCCTCGCAAACGAAGAGGCCATTAACTGCCAATTGACAGGAACGGTGAAGAATGGGCGACTTACGAGAGAACTGCTGAAGGACTGACGAGCCGCGGCTTCCCCCCCACGTCGCTGGTTATGTCACATGCTGAGCTACACATTGTGTTACTTGCTGATGCCCCCCATTGCCCCGAAAAAGGCGCATTCTGTATAAACAAAAGTAAGTAAGCGTCATTTTGCCGCACTCCCCAATTTTGTTTTTATACTGCCAATGCTGAAAGAAGACTGATTGGGCTTTCCTGCAAATTTGCACAATTCCTGTTTAAAAAGGGCTTGTGAGTGTGTCTCCAGTCCTGTGAAGGAGAGGTGGTGGGGCCTTTTGCATGTCTGTGCCCAGGTGCCCATTGTCTCATAATCTGCCCATGTTCATTTCACCAACACAAATGCATTTAACAAACAATAATACAAAAAATAACTATTATGAATGAGTTGAATAAAAGATTTTTTTGTGTGTGTTTAGCCCATTGAGCGTTCAGAGCAGTTCATCAAACTGCCAGCTGTGAATGCCATGAATCATAGCTTTCACTCCAAAAATGTATTCTGAAGGCTGGCCCTGGCTTCAGTGGTTTCCTTTCTCCAGCTACCATTCACCACTTAGTCAGTAGTGAAGCCTTTCCTCACAGTAACAATGTAAATGACTCATTTGCGTTGGTAATGTGAGGAAAGGCTTTTCTGGTCTCAACTCAAAGTGGCTGAGGCATCTCGATAGTTGAAATGTGCCCACAGCAGTTTGTTAAAATATTTCCAGCTTCTAGTTTTCTTTACCTCACCCTTATCCAAAGCAGTTTGTTTACTCATAGTCCCTTTAAAATCCATCCCAATTGCAACACGTCGTGTGCTGATTCCAGTCACAAAAGCTGTCCGTTTGTTTCCTTCCAGTGAAACTGTTAAAACCAGTATTAAAACCAGGCCCAGCATCCATCTTAAAGTTTGACGTTCAGCAACACACTGCCATTAAAGTTTTGTTTTCAGACTTTGATAGCTTTGAGGGTTTTACAAGAGGGGAAATCCTGTTTTTAACAAGTGGATTTGTTTGCCATTCATTAATCAGTGATAAAAGACTTTTCATGGTGAAAATGTTGTGTGAGGACACAGATGCCTTCATGTGCATTTGCACTCCATCCAGGCAGTTTTGAAGTTTCTTGCCTGCTGTGCGAGGAAGGAAACTGATTGTTTGTTTGTTTATTCAGACGGTGGCAATTTCCCCTCAGAACTGAGAACTGTATTCACCTCTCCCTCTCTCTGTTTTCCAGGTGGACTCTGACTCTAAATGTTGCTGAAGTGGTCAGTCAGTCAGTTGCATGCCGTCTGAAGCTCTGATCTCGCACCTCTCCAGCTGTTGGCGCCACGTGTCGTGTTGTCTGTCCAGTCTGATTCCAGCTTTGATCCAATTTGATTCTTACTGGGAGAAAATGGCCTTGATTCTCTTCATGTCGGTACAGGTCGTCTGTCAAATTGCACATGGTATATACTGTGTGTATGCAGTCGTCCATATGGGGAACAGATTGGATGTGTTGTTGCCAGTTTACAGACAGCATCTATCTTCTTCTGTTATAGGGGCCACTGCAGTTAAAGTGGGCTTGTTTGTCCAAACTGATAGTCTGGAAGTTAGTTGGTTGTGTTTTGTGATTTATTTTTTTTAATTGGATAATGATTTTAATTTTGTTTTGTTTACAGAGGACTTTTTTTTTTTTATATTTTCAAAATAAAATAAAATGGATGTGCATATTTATGAGACTAACTCTGTTTTTACTAAAAAAAAAATGGAATGAAAGAAAGAAACTGATTTAACTTCATGAGGTTTATTGACATTTTTAATAAAATTCAAAAATTTGGATAGCTACTGTAGATTTATGATATGATATGATACGATAAGATTCGGTATGATGCGGTACGATACAATATGATATGATACAATACGATAGGATGTTTTCATATCGTACAATAGGATAGGATAGGATAGAATAGGATACGTTACGTTGCGTTACATTACGATACGATACGATGAGATGTGATATGATATGATGTGATACGATATGAGCCGATGTGATACGATACGATGTGATGCGATATGAGCCGATGTGATACGATACTTTGCAATACGATACGATGCAATACGATATACTTTCTTGTCCCTCTAGGGAAATTTGTTTTAGACTCAGGAGCTTCACAAGTATTGATGCCTAACAATAATAGTTCCAAGGAAATGAAAAGCATTCACCATAAAAAAACCCCAAACATACTACACATAACAGTATTGCACATCAGCTACTCATGTTTTGCACATAACAGAGCACCATAAGCAAAACACAACATCATTTAAAATGTTGCTTGATTACATAAGAGATAACTAAAAAAAACAAACATAAAAAGACACTACTTCCTGTACACAGGCACTTCACACTGCCTTTTCAACCGCCTTTATGTTTTCATGCAGGTGTAAGACATTGCCTCATGTGATGTTTTGATGATTATGGTGGAGCACCCTGTCTAACAATTTGCTCCAAATTCTCCCATGGTCAACTGGGTTGAGATCTGGTGAGTGCAAAAGACACATCATATGAATTACATATCTTTGATACTTATGAAACTATTTATTGACCCCTAGTGCCCTGTGGATGAAGGCTTGGACCTTTTTCATGACAGATGTTTTGACTTGTTACAGCAGGAAAAGCACAGGTGTAATTAGTATCATTAACAAATGGTTCAACTCCATTTACATTTCCCAGTAAGCAAGCCAGCATGCACACCAACAGAGCTCCGAAACTGGCATACCTGAATGGATTTGAGCCACAATTTGGGTTTTTTTTATGCACACTTTTGCCTTCTCTAGTGTGTTAGAAAGGCCTGTCATACCCTGCATTACCCCTGTGTTGTATGGATGCATCATATCCTTGAATGTAATACATCGAAACCCACATTGATACAAAAACAGTCGATCACTTATCATTGTCGTCATGCTTTTGAAATTAGTATCATCTACATGCATGTCTTATGTAAATTTTATTTCATTTGAAATATTTTTCAGAATCAGCTGTCATAAGTAGCCTATTGTTTTTTTTGTAGCCAGTTTTAACATCATGTCTGTGGTTGTTAAAATAATCATGACATTGTTTCATATTTTCCATACTCAAAAAGAAAAACTGTGATTTTCATTTATTTATTTATTTTTATTCTTTAAATTTCAGCGATGTGAGCACCAAAAATCCCACTCACTTCCCTTAAAAAAAGCTCTTTAGCTGGGTAAATGGACCCTTTAAACCCAGCTTCATATATGTCAGTAAAGTTTTATTCAAACAAACACCGTGACGTCACGGCACACAATGGCAGCCACTGGTACAGCTGTGACGGTTCTCACTCCTAATGGGAGAAGACAGACAGTTAAAGTGTCTGCAAACACACCGTTATTACAGGTAACTTGTGTTTTTAAGGACATTTCGTGTTTTCTGATCCGGAAGGGTCGTTTAATTTTGTTTCTTTGTGTCCAAACCGGAGCAAACTGTTTTCCTCCTGTTAGCTTGTTTGGCTAACAGCAGTTAGCCGGTGACAGATCAGTTTCTGATTTCGTGCGGATGAAGTGAAATGATTTTGCTAATTAGGTGGCAGCTGTCTTACTCGGTTTATATTTGTCATCTTTAGGTGCTGGAGGATGTCTGCAAAAAGCATGGATTTAACCCCGACGACCACGGACTGAAGTGAGTATGAGTTGGTTGATGTAGCTCTCAAAGTGCTGACATCAAGGCTAAATTAATGTTAGCTTTGAATTCCTGGCCTGTAACTTTATTAGCAGTTGAAGCCCTGAGCCCAGACTGCACTCAGATACAGCTCGACACACAATTAAACTGTATGTGTGTACTTAATCGAGTCTGGGAAGTTAATTGTGACGTTAGTGAACAGTATTGTGTGAACTGACATGGCTGCCATGGCTATTAAATCTGTTGTTAAATTGTTATTATAAGCAGCAGGGGTCATTCAGCTTAATTGCATTGGGACTTTGATGTTATTTTTTATATACGCATAATTGCATGGATGACATAAAACACAGGATTTAATCTGTAAAGCTGCCTTCAATTGGACAAATTGTAAAAACAAGGTGACAGTTGTTACTTTAAATGCATTTAGGGATAATATTATTTTCTTGTCTTATTTGTAATGACAGGAGAAACCAGCAGCTCTAGACGACTGACATGTTGTCAGGTTTATTCATGCTCTTTATTATTTTTATGATTACACAGGAAAGATTTGATTGTCTCCTCTTTATCAACTTGACAGGTTTCAGAGGAGTGCTGTTGACCTTACGCTGCAATGGAGGTTTGCCAATTTGCCCAACAATGCCAAACTGGAAATGGTGACAAGTACAAGGAAACAGGCTGTAGCCGACAGCCAGGTTAGTTTAAATGAAGCGCAAATGTGTGTGTATGTGAGAGAGAGATGGAGACAGAGTGTGTGTTACACTGCTATTTAACAGCAGTGTTAAACTGTGGTTGCTGACCACATAATAAAGACACATAATAGCAGTCATCAGTGTGTGTCTGTAAGTGTGTAACTACAATATGCAAGGTCACATTATGGTGATCGTCTGCTGGTCAGCATCACCAGTGCACTAGTATATAGTAGTAGCTTGATTCTCAGGTCTGGCTCAGTAAAACAAAAAAATTAAACTTCTCATAAATAGATATATTTAAACATGTGGAATGTACATTTCATATGTTTGTATTTCCAAAATTACAACATAAACAGAAACACAATAAATTGATCATTGTGTTTGATATCTGGAATATCTTCAGTATTTTTCAGTTGTTTTGTATGATGTTCATGATGTAGAAAATGTAAGTTATTGGCAGAGAATTCCCAGTCAGTGCATATCCCAACTCCACATGAATGCATTTACATAAATACTAGGAATGAAACAGTTACCAGTTTCATGTTAAACCACAGTAAAAATCATTGCCCTTTTAAATTTCAGATCATTAAGGCTGCAGGAAACGAGGTAGTAGTGTGCTTAAGGACTGTCTTTATCATGTGATACTCAAAAAAAACCCACAGGTGCTCTTGAAGAAACAGATCAGCACATAGGAAGAAAAAATTAACTTCAGGCACTCATGCGTGGAGCAGGAACAAATGCATTTGAATTAAGTTAAAAAGCCTTTTTTCCAAACATGGCTGCTTTAATGTAACATTAAAACACAGACCGGTTATGACTCTAAGGTCTTCGTCAGGGTGCTGAAGGGTGGACAGGAGTCAAGCAAAACTTAAAGCTGTGTTTTATTACCATGCTACCATGCAACTCACAGTAAATACCATCTAGCATTAGAGTCCATCCTTCCAAGAAAACTAAGTCTGAAGTGCGTCGTGGTTTTGGTTTTTATAAGAGTGCTAATGGAAACTTGTCCGTAGAACTTGCCGAAAGAGAAGCGCTGGGAAAGAGGGCAACATTTAAAAAAAATCCTTGTCTGAATTCAACGCGACAATAGCGTGTATTAACGACAAATTAGTTTTATTGCATTTGACAAGGTTTTTATATGTTAACATAATTTATTCTTGTCTCTGTGAGTATGTTTATGCAAACAAAAAGTGCTGCAGATTTTATTGATGGTTTTCAATATAGAACTTTTGAAATGATTTCAATCTGTGTATCAGCACATTTTAACAATACCATGATAATACTGATAATCATCATCATTTGGTCACTTTAATCGTAGTATGTAATTATCATAGTGTTGCATCTCTAGTCATATAACCTTTGGCATCTGTGTGTGTAGGAACATTGGATGATACTGACTGAATCAAACATCAAAACATTTTAGAATCTAGAGTCTTTCGTTATTCATATGTTGATGTTTTTTTGTTGATATTAAAATTATTATTAGTATTATTGTTAACGTAACTCAGGTAGAACAGTCAAATACACTCAAAATATTGTATTAGTTAACTGCAATGTAGCTTGGACCAACAAAGTGTCCCTGTGAGGTGTTGTTCCACCAGAACAGCTTCAGTGGTGCTTGCTGTAGACTCTTAAAGTCTGTGAACGCTACGGGGAGGATGAACAGCATTCCTCCAAAAGATATTCCCTCATTTGGTGTTGTGATGATGACGGTGGTGATGGAGAGTGCTGTCTGAAGTGTTGCCGAAATCTCCTTGTGTTTTGGTGTTTTACATGGGTTGAGATCTGGTGAATGTGAAGGCCATAGCACATGATTCACATCATTTTTGCAAACCATTTTATCACAGTATGATGATTAGGGCTGAGTATCTCAATACAGGTGATTCCCGAAACACAAGAAAAGGATGGTAATACTGTGCCAAAGTATTAGTATTTTATCACATGAAAACCATATTAAGATATTGATTATTTGTCCCCCACCCATAATTACTTTTGGGGAAAAATCTCAGATGATGTGTGGCCTTGTATTGCCGTATCATTTTGGTATTTGTGTCAGCTGGATATGTGGGTTTTTATTGTGAGTACCTGGAAGTTCATAAATTCTCCGCCTGTGTTCGTGCGCTCACTCTGATCTGATCTGGTGTCCAAAAAAAACACTTTGTTGTAGCTGAGCTGTAGTTTCCTATGACATCATGGCATCATAATCTAAGCAGTAAAATCACGGCTGGGTTTGATCTGTTGTTCTTGTTCATTTGATGGATGGTTGACTGTTGATACCTCACAGATTTTATATACTCACACACATTCAGTCTCGTACCACACAGACACACAACAGGCTCTCCCAACATTTACCTCAGCCAGACTGGTGTGTGAGAGAGTTTCGTGTTTGGCTGTTGACAGCCAAAGAGCTCTTTTCATCTCTCCCGGTGTGCTGATGGCGAGTGCAGCGTGCTTTCTGTGCTGGACAACATGGTTGTTGAGTAAACATAAACAACTCGTAGAGTGACTCAGAGAGAGAGAAAGAACAACAGAGACTCGCACTGATGCCTGGTGTTACTCATTTCCAGACTGAGGTAGGCCCACATGTGCAGCTTAATCAAGTTTGATTATCAAAGAATTTTCTTCCTGCAAAACGACTCAAGACTAACGAGCCAAAAACGTACAAATGGCCACCTAGGGAGACTTTTATGCTTAATAAAGTGAGTTTCTTTTCTGCATTTAAGGTAATGTTTTGTCACACATTCCTACAAAGTGAAAGGTTAAGATGCGTTTTGCATCGTCTGTTTTTTAATGTTTGTAGTTTATAGTGTTTGACGGCATGTAAAATGATTAAATAGAGACAAAACTCAGTGGGACAAAAGTGTTTAATTTGCTTGTTCAGTGTTTGTAGAGCTCACTTTGTTTCCTTGTGATTTACCTTTTTAAAAATTGTTTCAGGTGAATAAGGTCTTAATGTAAATCGATACAGTTTTTCATTAGAAAAAAGCCTAAGGGAAAAAAAAATCTGAGAGATAAGGGTCATTTGTTATGAGCTCTTATCATAATAAATGCAAAACAAACCCTCAGTGATCCTTTAAATTGATCTCACAACTGTCTATAGTGCCTGCATACTGTATCTACTCTGAGGTTAAACAGTGGTTAATGCGTTAAGTGTGTTTGTGGTCTCTGACGTACATTCAAACTACAGTGTGTGTGTGTGTGACTGTGGTTTCATATCCCTCAGGTGCGGATTGCGCTGCAGATGGAGGACGGCTCTCGGCTCCAGGGTTCCTTCTCCTGTGGACAGACTCTGTGGGAACTGCTCACACATTTTCCCCAGATCAGGTGTGTGTATGAACATGTACACATGTGCAAAAGTTTGTGTGTATGTGTGCTCTTATACATCTGTCTTTGTGAGGACCAAACTCAGAACATTTTTCTGTTTCTAACTTCTTCTCAGGGCTCTCTGAGGGCTAAGACTTGGTTTTATGGTTTAGGACTAGTGTGTCGGAGTCAGAATCCACTCCCGTCTTTAAACAGTATCCTCAGTACTACTTAAAGAAGTACTTCACCGCTGGAACCGTGGTCTTTCCATAAAATTGGGCTGTTTATGTAGCGGAAAGATGCAAATACTTGCATAAATAACACTTGCATAAAAATAATAATTGGTGCCACATGACATGACCAGAGGAAACTGAGAAAAAGGGCTTTGGCATTCGCTTCTGCTCAAGAGTTAAAATAACTGACAACTGCTTCCATGCTCTTTGTGTCCATGGTGGCAGACATACAAAGATGCAGAAGTACAATCTGTAGTTTGAGTAATAGCCCTCGAGCCAGAGAGGTGAGCAGGGAGATCTGAGCGCTGGTAAGATGGAGGGAAGTTTACCACAGTTCATTAACACATACTATCCACACTGTTGTGATAGAATGCTGTTTGAAAATTGGCAGAGTATCCGTTTAATAGAAATCCAGTACTCTCCTGTTTTGGCTATTAGTTTTAAGTATTTCAACTTATATTGTCCATCAGTTCAGCTTGGCAGTCAGCCGTGAATTCAAAACACTTCTTAGTTGCAGTTGGCAAAATAACAAAGTGCCATAATTTCTGAATTCATTTTAAGTTAAACCAGAATTCAAAAGTGAATTAAGTTAACCTCCTAGTTGTTTCTTTTGCTGTTACTGACGCACATAACAGCATTTTAAGCTCTATGATTGGATGCAGCTTTGGAGTCATAGTTAACTTCTCATCTCAAGGCCCTGTGTACATTGGCTTGTACGTCCAACTTGTGCGTCCAACCCACATTTTATACCACAGCTGTTAATCTTTTTGCTGATGACTCAAACAGTAGAGTTTTGTGCAGAGCCAAGTGCTCCAACTATAAGTCAACTGACATTGTCTATGGAAAAAATTATTGGGACTGTTATTTCCAGAAATAGGGGTGCCCGAAATATATTCTCCCACCTTGTAATGCAAAATTATAGTTTACAGACTTTTAGATTAATTGTATAGTGATAATATAATGTCATTGTTTTGTCCATATTAATTGATTAAGTTTTCCAAATGAATACTGCTTAGCAAGCTGCAGTTAAAAAAAAACAAAATCTATTAAAACATAACTTAAAAATTAACAATATTGAGTTTTTGTTAACATAAGAGTCTGGCTACAGGTAATGCATAACAAGAAGACATTTTATTGATTTGAAAATCAGTTTGAATATTTTATGTGTTTTTCTTTTTCTTGTATTTGTCATATTGTGTGATATGCTTATTCCATGCAGCCCTAGTAAGGTGCTAGAGATCATCCTCACAAACATAAACCTCAAAGATGTTTGTCTTAACTTTCTACTCGGCTGGAAAGTGAAGGTGATCATTGTGTAGGAATGAGCGCAGACCAGCGCTGTGTTAAATAACATCCCTCCTTCTCACCACTCATCTACCAAAGTTTAAACTTTCCCACACATCACCACCACTCACTCAAACACACACACACACACACACACACACACACACACACACACACACACAGCTGTTACTCAGTAGTTCCAGCTGTGCGGTCCCAGGTGCTTGTGCATCCGTCCAGCCCTCATCTCATCTCTATTAAATGACATCACTCCAGATCCTGATCCTTTTCCAGGGAAGTTACGCTTCCATGAAATGAATATTAGCTCCACATCAGAGTTAAAGCTCTGTGAACGTTGTGAGGCGGAGAGGAAAGCTTTGATTTTCAGAATTGAGGAGAACAATAGTAAAACATTTATGGTTCAATTAGTTCCTACACGGGATTGTGCACACATGGTTTACACATGCAGACAGCGTGCCACCGCATAGCATGAGGTTTTATTGTAAAATCACAGGGCTGATTTCCCTGAACAAGGGAAAGTCACTTCTGGGTTGTGTTTTGTCACCGTTAAAGCAAATAAAAGTCTGTGGGCTATAATTTTTATCTCTGTTTTTCTTATCGTCACCACCGGATTCCAGTGTGGCGGAGTCGGAATCCACTCCTGTGTGTGTTTACATGAGGGACGAGGTATGCAATGTTCCTTTAACTCTAAGTTTTTGTCAACAAATAAAGTGACTTTTATGATACCAATGCTGTGCATGTGTGTATGTGTAGGTGAGTGGCGAAGAAGCACTGAAGAAGACCACCCTGAAGTCTCTGGGTCTGACCGGAGGAAGTGCCATTGTCAGGTAGGCTGCTCATGCACAAACGGCATACTGTAAATAAAACCATGTAAACCTCAGACTTTATTATTGTTTCCATTTCTGTTGAAGGTTTTTACTCAAAAAGAACAAAGCACAGGGAGAGGAAGATGGCGGGAAAGCCACTGAAACAACTGCTATGCCAACCACACCTGTTGCCAAGGAAACCACGCTTACCCCATCACCTCAGCCTGCTCCTGCTCGGTCACATCCGGAGACGTCGACAACAGAGGTGCCAATTAAAAATTCAAGCCCACATATGCCACCTGACGCCAGCCCTGCTTCAGCTCCCGCCTCTGCCACAAGCAGCACACTTCCTGTTCAACAGGAAGAGGTTCCAAACTCCCAGGATGCAGTTCGGCCAAAGATTCCTCCTGTTGAGAGAGGAGTTCCCGAGGGGGATGGCGAGGAAGCAGGGCCATCAGGACTGAACTCTCACCCATCATCTTCATCCTCCTCCTCCTCCTCTGCACCCTCGGCTCCTTTCATTCCCTTCTCTGGAGGCGGTCAGCGCCTTGGAGGTCCCTGTGGAGGTGCAGCTGGACGCTCAGTATCTTCATCTTCATCATCCTCATCTCTGTCAGCTCTAACTGCTGCAGTAGAATCACCCAAAGCCAAAAAAGCAAAATCCAGCCACGGTTCCAGCACTAAGGTGAGACATATTTTTTTTGTAGGATTATTAAATCTTTTTCTCTTATCCAAATTAAAAAATCATAAAGACAGTTTGCATTTTGCGATTATTAGAACACAAAACGTTCATTCCACAGTTACACTTCGCCCGGTTATCATGGATTGTTTCAATTTTCCGAGAAATTCAAGGACTTCTTGTCTTAGTTGGCTTAAAAGTGATGATATGATTAAAAGCTACACAACGATGTTACTGTTACTGTTGTAACAGTGTTGTTTGTGGTATTCTCCTTGTGCATCACAGCCTACTAGTAAAGAAGCAGAAGAACTATATCTTTTAACTCTATCAGGCTAGCAGGACCATATCATGTTTTCTTACTACTTTTAAAGTCACCTTGTACTTAGTCTCGCCACCAGACAATCAGAGATCTCCACCTTCTGATAGTCTGGGGACACTCCTTCCTAAAGTGTGTTTAACACACCGGAGAAAACGGCCGGCAACAAAGCAGCACCTCTTGCATTTTTGAAAAGGACACGCCCTCCCGGAAATGTGCGCTCCTCCTTTTCTCGTCAGCAAGGAAACAAACACACAGAGAGCTTGAAAATGGATGCCGAGAGATTTAACTCCGTTTTATCAAACGTGTGCTCAGTCCACAAGATTGTGGAAATGAAGGACTTACAGCGACTTTGTTTAAAACTTTTAACACAGTTGGACTATGTTTACAAGCACAAGAGATCAGCGAGCCACCGAAGGACCGCCCTGCGGATTTACTATTGGTTCTGCAACGTAGGGAGTTTTTTTAAACTCTGAAATTGTATCCGCCCATCTAAACACAAAATCAGGGAGAAAGACATCAGTCTTTAGTTAAGCAAAGCGTCTAAAGACTGACTTGTGATTCTACCTTGTACTAGTAATTTTTGTGTCCCCCATTTTGCCTGATATCAGACAGAATTGTTAACTCTGTTTCCATCTTCAGTCTGACACTGTATCCACTTTTCCAATTTAAATGGGAGGGGGGATTCTGTTTTCACTAGAGACCGTATTTGCCTAAATCTGTGGTCTTCTTAAATCCACACTGATACACTGAAATCACAATAACATTGTATTGTGACTTAAGTATCGTGATAATATCGTATCGTAGATCCTCTGCTGATTCCCACCCGAAGTGAAATAAATATAAACTTTATTGTCAGGTGATATTAAGAAGACATGTCAATTTAAAACAGCCTCAATAGCAGCGTCTATCTTGTCTGTAGCGTTATTTCTGCCAGTGGCACTTCATCTATCATTACATGTTGCGATGAATCACTCAATTCAAACTCGGTGTGTGCAGATTCAAAAGTCTGGACCCGGGCAACACTCCATTGGCAGATTTGTAGATTTTGTGCAAGCAAATTACACAACAATGTGCTTGTGATAAAAAGTTAATTTTGTACCTCAGAAATAGTAGTGGACAAACAATCTCTTTGAAAGTGACTGAGTATAATTGCAGCATGTTCTGTCCCTTTCGAAGCGTCAGACCACTGCCAACCAGCCAGAAGAGGACATGGATCAAGGCGAGGAGTACTTGGAGGTAAAACCATTTGTTTCCAGTCAGAATTTTCTGATGTTTAACCTTTAACCTGTTTGTTTCAGTTTATCAGCTCTCCTTAAATGAACCTTGGACACAATATGATTCTGTAAAAATGAATTAAGGGTTTGAGAACAAATAAATGACCTCCCATTGTTTTTCATATACTGGCATCAATCTGCCCTTTTGTATGCTTGCCTTACGTCTCTCCCTCTGCACCTCACAGTTCAAAAACCTCTGCTTTGGATGAAAACATCAGTGTGGACATTTTAATCTTCCCATCCATCCATTTCCCAACTCACTCACGCTCTTTCTGCAGCCAGTAGAGAGGGAGGTTCTTATCTACCACCTGGACACAATGTCCCGCTGCTCCGAGGACCACAGCGATCTGCCTGACGAGTTCTTTGAAGTGACGATGGATGACGTGCGCAAGCGCTTTGCCCAGCTGAAAAGCGAGAGGTGGGAGAAGGAAGTGAATGGAAGCGGTTGGGTGACTTTGGGTCAGAGGACTGTGTGCGATATTTAGTATAAATACCTCGTTGCTGCAGAAACACGTCTGGATCAGATGTGCTGCTGCACTGTTTGTAACAGATAATTAGGCATTTTGGCATTTGGTCCTGTGGTGTTTTTTCGATGTATAACCTTTAATTGCAGAATACCATAGCAGTGATGAGAGGCCATAGGCAGGCAGAATGCCGGGCATCACTGCGTGCGTTTTGAAGTTTTTTTTATTTTATTTTATTTATTATGAGTTTGAAGTTTTATTTATTTATGAGCGCTTCTTCGAAACAGATGCGGACAAGTTTACTCTGCGCTCTCTGGATGTGGCTGCAGCAGACCACAGCTGCTGAGACACCGTGTGTGTTTGCAAACATTTTCTTATTTATAAGACACCACTCACACTACAAAAGCTTCTAAATATGGCATACAGGGAGCAATTAGCGAGCCTGTTTTGTGTAGACGTTTATCCTCCAGCCATCGACCAAACACCGTCAGATTGAGACCTCACCGCGTACATCCTTTAATCTCCGTCTACATTGACTTAGCTGGCTGCCTCATGGCTACGCTACTACCGTGTCAATGACTGCAATTACCAAGGGGGGAATTAAGCCGACCACAGCAATTCATCTCTGCCTCTGTCACGCACACACGCATACCCGGCCACACACGAGTAAGGGTAGAGGATAAAACATTTTCTGCTCATCTCACCCACTGTTGATTGCACAGGTTTTATTTCACAGCTTGTTTCATTACAACTGCGTCCGTCTCTTTCTCCTTCGTCTCTGCAGGAAGTTTCTGGAGGAGGCTCCGCTGATGACTAAATCTCTGAGAGAAGCACAGATGAAGGAGAAGATGGAAAGATATCCCAAAGTGAGCACAAGTGACAGACACGTAATCACAATCCTGTTTTTAAAATATGTGTTTATATGAAATACACACGCTCTGAATAACCCACTGCCACTGTGTGTCTCCAGGTGGTCCTGAGGGTCCAGTTTCCAGACAGACACGTTCTACAAGGCTTCTTTAGGCCTTTGGAGACAGGTGTGTGTGTGTGTGTGTGTGTGTGTGTGTGTGTGTGTGTGTGTGTGTGTGTGTGTGTGTGGTGTGTGTGTGTGTGTGTGTGTGTGTGTGTGTGTGTTTGCGTGTGTGTGTGTGTGTGTGTGTGTGTGTGTGTGTGTGTTTGCGTGTGTGTGTGTGTGTGTGTGTGTGTGTGTTTGTGTTTGCTTGCGTGCGTGCGTGCGTGCGTGCGTGCGTGCGTGTGTGTGTGGAGAGTGTTCATTTCAGCTGGCTAGCCACAGGTATGGTTGCAATGTTAAAGCTACTTGCGGCTCCCTCACCACATTTATGACTGTAGCCACACCAGAGTGACAGAGAGACAGAAATAATGAGACAGGTCTGTAATTCCAGGGATTAGATCCACCTCAGCCCCAACAGCAACACGACAACCAGCAGAACAACAAATCGGAGGGAATTTCCATCTGAAAAAATGAATGACACTGCACACAGTGACTGATGAAAGTGCAGATAGATCAGTTTGTTCATGCTTAAATTAATGCTTTGTGTTTGTTTTGTGCCCAGTTGGTGCCGTGAAGCATTTTGTGAGGAATCACCTGGAGGATCCAAAGCTTAGTTTCTACCTGTGTAAGTGCCATTATTTTCCCACTAATTAATCACAGCACCTGCAAGTATATGAGTCCAGTTTAGTTCGTCTTGTGGAGGTTTGATGTTGTTATGAAACCATATTTCTGTGCATTTACACAGAAGTATTTTACCTGAAAATGTCTATATAAAGTTTTGCCATCATTTTAATCAGCCAGGATAATAACCTGACCAGTACTGGATTTTTAAACCCAGTACCGATAATGCCTGACTTAAACAAACATGTCTTGATGAAGTTAAGTTCATTTACAGTGTCTAAATAAACTTAAACTTAGTTTGGCATTTTAAGTACCAATGTTTCTTGTCGGCCAATGTATACACTAGTACCAATGTATCTGTAAAAAGCTCCTGCCAGTCGATTAATCAATCAAGCTGATGTTCTCAGCTCATCAAATTACCGCTGATATCTGCGAACACAGCAAAGTTCTCCAATGAATGGTTGCCTGATATTCAGACAAATCTGTCAGCTCGTTACACTGCGTGTACATCTTAGTCTGACACTGTGTCCACTCTAAAACCCACCAACACCTGCTTACATCTGGCTTTTGTATGTAATGGAAAAGGTTGTAATTGGGATTCACACCTGGGTCAAATGACTCTGCAGTAGTTAATGGCATCGGCTCCGGCTCTGATCGGCAAAGATGGAAATACAACACCGGGTGAACGCGCTAATTTTAGCACCTTTACCGGCGAGATGCAATGATGTGCTGCCACAAAATCCTGTCAGTCTCTGCCCAAGCAGTGCTCAAACATTAATAGTCTGACTGTGTACCAAGTTTGAAAGAGAGACTGAAAGTGAGATATAAAGAAGATAACACTCTCACTGGCCTCTTTACTGCTTTCTACCGTTTACTAACCTGTTTTCCAATGTAATTTTAAGTCCTTACTGACGTGTAGCCATGTCAACATAACAGTTATGCTGGGCTTTTATGAGCAGAGTTGAGTGAAGTAAAAACAAACTACAATTGAAATGGATAGATTCAGAACAGCCTCAACAGCAGCATATATCTCATCAGTAGTGCTTGCCATTGTTGTTATTACTTCTCATAGGTTTTGGCACACCGCTTGATAATGGCATTAGTCCCACCTGTGGCAATGGTTGGCTAATTGTTGGTCCCCCTGCTGCTGCCATTGGTTGTGTTTTATTTCAACCGAGAAACCGCTGTTTCATGTCACGATGCCAGACAAATCAGTCAACTTGGTACAGTAGGTGGATTCCAGGGTCTGGACCCAGGCAACCAATGAACTCCAATAGGGCAAGAAACGGGAGTGGCCAAACAATCATAGAGTTTGTGAGCAACAGTCCGATTATCTAAAGCAATTTCTGAACCTGAAAGTTTATTTAAACTCAAGTTTTTTTGTCTTGTCCAACTTTCTTTTAATGATGCCGCATTCTTAAAATCTCAGCAAAGAAATTGGTGACCACAAAGTTATCATGACCGTCACATCCAATTTGTATTAAACTGGACTTATCTTTTAAAATGTATCATTAATGGTTCCTCAGAAATTCATATGCCATCTTTTCTTGGTCTAATTGCCCCATTTTTTGATTTATTTTACAACATAGTTTGGTGACAAAAGACTAGTCAAAATTTGAATGGTGGTCAGAGTCGTCATACAGGCTACATAGGTCTATCTAGACTTGATTTTACATTTGTATATAAAATGTTTTAAGTGTTTCTAGCGACTTGCAATTCATTAGTTCCTGAAAAGCAATGAAAACAGTTCAGCTTTCCTCGTGCACAGTATCTGTTGATGTGGATAAAACTCTGTTATGTGGCTGCATTAGTTTGAAGATGAAAACTGATCATATTGTACAGGAAAAGCTTCAGTTTAACAAGAGTCCATCTGCAAACATTGGTCTCATTCACTTCACTTAATTCACTTAGTTTAACTGTCCAGTACCATTAATGACTTCTGTGTAGATTTTAGCAGCTATGATGTGCCCTCTTTCTAATGTCTACCTTTTTGCTTTTGCTAAAATCTTCCTTTCAGTCACAACCCCCCCAAAAACCATCCTGGACGACCCTTCGGCCACACTGTTTCAGGTAAGATCCCTCAAACTGTCATCTCAGTCTTCAGGCAACACTTTGTTTTTAACCACAATAATAAACAGAATGATTTGACTCAAACAAACCACATCACAGTCAAACTCCAGAAAACAACAACTACAAAACTCTGACTTCCCATCTTCGAAACCATCTCCACACACACACACACACACACACACACACACACACACACACACGCACAGACTGTAAAATGTATCGGCTGGTCCCTCTCTCCTCTTCAAAGCCCCACCACATTCCCGTTCTCCCCCTCTTCTCTCGCTCCTACACTCTCTCACACTTGTTCCCCCCCTTCTCCCACTGTCCTTGACCCCAGCTGGGCTTGATTTTTCCCAGACTGGCACATGGGGTTAATACAGGCCTCGCTTTGATCTTGACACACACACACACACACACACACGCATATACACAGAGCAATGGGCAGCCTTGATGCTTTGTTGCCTTCGAGTTCAGAGCTATTCCAATAATGAAAGAGAGCAAAGAGATACAAATGGAAAACAAGAAGTTCTCTTGTACAGTTCATCGGTCTGTACCCAGACGCCCACATGAACTGTTATTTTTAGATGCATTATTTTAGAATAATTTGAACATTTTCACCATCAGTGCCTCCTGTTTTCTCCTTCTGACACTTTGACTCAACCTAAGGAGACGAAAGAAGAAGTGTAGGAACGAAGGGGAGGAAGAGAAAGTTGTTTGAAGTGATATCGTGTTGTGATGATGAACAAGATTCAGCTCCTCAGAGGGACTGGTACAAAAGATAACGATCCTCAAAAGCACACTTTGAAATGTGTGTGTGTGTGTGTGTGTGTGTGTGCGTGTGTGTGTGTGTGTGTGTGTGTGTGTGTGTGTGTGTGTGTGCCCTTTTGGTGCCATGATTCCTCTAAATCAAATCTGATGTTCTGATGCAAGTCGCCCGTCTCTCTTTGTTTTTCATCTTTGTGTCCCTTCCTGAACTTTCCCTGCCTGTTTATCACTACATGTCCCTCTCCTGTACCCCAACTCCAGCTTTCTCTCTCTCTTTCTCTCTTTTTTCTTCTCATTCTCCCCCCTCCACCCTCGTCCACCTCCACCTCCACCACCACCACTACTGTCCCTCTCTCCGACCCTCTCTTGTGCCTCACCCTCCCTCCCTCACCCCCATGTCTCTATCCATTAGGGACTTAAAAGCGTTAAAGCGCACAAAAACAAAATCTTTAATCCCCTTGGTGTCATGTCACACACACACACACACACACACACACACTGTCTGGCTCCGTTTCCCTGTCTATACATCAATCTTTGACACACACACAAGGAAACTTTCATCTTTTTTTGTCATGTCAAAAAGACATGAGTGCACACGCATATGTCTTTTTCTCACACACACATACACACACACAAATGCACAGACGCACACTTTAATCACTTTGTGTCATGTCAGGAAAGGAATGTTTCCCAACCCAGAAGCCCTTTGATACCAGGCGTCCCCTCCCTCATCCGTCTCTCCTTCTGTCTTCCATCAGGATCCGTTCTGCCTCCCTCCCTCTGTTCCTCTCCCTTATATGTTTTTCTACACTGTCTCTCTCTATCACACACACATGCACACATACACACAGGTCTTGTTCCATCGCCCTGTCTCATCCCAAATGGAAGTGCCACTGCCAGAGGAGCAGGATAGCAGGAATGCCCCTTGTTTCACTGTAACACATTGTTTCCTGCTCACAGGGCTGCGATAATAGCAATTAGGCCAGTGGCCCAATTTAGTAACCAGCAAGTGAGGGCGAGGAGGGGGGGACAGGGAGAGAAAGGACAGTGTGTGTAAGACCGGGTTGTAGTGGAGGGTAAACCCGCCTAATCCTAGTGACAGCCATGCTGCCTTCTCTTTCGACACTGTTGATTTAAAACAATGAAGGACTGAGCTACGTGGAAAATGTTTCACTGATGACAGCAGAACTGCAGCTAACAATTACTGTCATTAACAATTAATCTGTCAATTGACTGTTTGCTAAACCACACCCCCTTTAGTTATCATTGCTGCACCTGTCGAAAATGTCATTCTTGCATGGCACACAATGCACACATGTTGTTCACAATGATAGAAGTGGCAGATTTACCATCGAAGCTCTTGATTTTTTTTATGAATGGGTCCTTGATTTCAGACAGAGTTCTCATTTCTTGCCAGTGACTATAGATTTTATCTGAAATGACAGATTTTTCTTCCAGATTTTATTACCTGAAGCCTGCTAGTATTTGGTAATTAAACTAAATCGTTAGCTCCATCAGATGAAAATGAAGGGTCAGGCTGATGTTTTAAAGTTTTAAGATGACTTTAAGTTGAAATGAGAATCTTGTAAAATGGGTCTTGATGTGATACTGCATGAAAAGACTGAGACTTAGTTACAATATAAATTATTGTAAGAATAATCGTTTAGTCTTAAAAAATGTCAAAAACACCATTTCCCAAAGCCCAAGGTTATGCTATCAAATTTCTGGTGTAGCCAGCTCATATACAGATAATGGATATCTGGGCCAAGACTTCATCTTCTGTGTGTCAGTCATTGTTTACAGTCCAGTTAGAAACTTGAGACACTAAAATGGAATTGGAGTTTAGAGATGACAAATCTCTATAAACAGACACGTGCATAGGAATGCAAATAAAAAAGATAAGTACATTTTTTCAGGCAGTAGCCAGCTGGTTCTGAGGTTGCATTTTGGCCAGTGTGTTCCGCCTCTTTTGCTCTCTACATGGCCTGTTTACCTGCAGGCACCCAAAGCTAGCTCAAACATGATTGGTCAATACTATTCGGACTACAAACGCAAACCAAAACACTTTCAATGACTAAAACTTGTCCCGTTACCTCCTTATCTAATGTAGATATCTGTTCATAGAGATTAGTGTGTGACGATGGTGCAGTGGTTAGCATTGTCGCTTCACAGCAAGAGGGTTCCTGGTTCAAACTGGGGTGGAGGGTTCGAACCTTGGGTAGGGGAGTGGGTTTTCTACATGTACTCCAGCTTCATCCCACAGGCTATGTTGATTGGTGACTGTATTGGCTGTAGGTGTGAATGTGAGTGTGAATGGTTGTCTGTCTCTATGTGATAGTCTGGCGACCTGTCTATGATGTACCCCACCTCTCGCCCACTGTCAGCTGGGATAGGCTCCAAAAAAAAAAAAAACCCGAAATATCGTGATATTATTTTAGGGCCATATCACCCATTCCTAATAGAAATTAAATGTTGATGCGTTAAAATCCATCAATAGTCTTTTCATAATTGCATCGTAGCCCTCAAAACGTGAGGTGCTCAGAGCTGCCCACTCCTATATACCAATACATAATCAATCATTAAAAACTACTCCGCTCTGTGTATCTGCGTCCATGCTCTCCAGTGTTGCTCATGTGTTTCTGTGAACGTGCACACGAGTTGAAGACTGTGTTTTTCTTAACTAGTTTTGTTTGTCTCCTTCATATTAGAGTCACAGACGCGTGCCCCTGTCTGTCTGCATTTCTACCTCATAATTGTACGCTTGATAATATCTGCCTGCAAATGGTCCATTATAACCATTAAGACGTTCACCGGAGAGGAGTGTTGTGCTTCAGGGGTGAAAGTGTTTTCACTAACCATTTGATTGTTGCTCATTTTGTGGTCTGCTTCAAAGAACCTTCGGTTACTGGTTCAGATCCCTGGGCAATGAATCATCTTCAAAAACGAACTTGACTCTGGCTTGGATGTGGTCGCAGCGCTTGGTTTGCGTGTAGAAGAGAGGCAGTTTTGTTTTGATTTTTCCATGTTTTTGCAGAAATTGACTTGTGTGCCAAACATTTTTGATGGCTTCTGTTCACGTCTCCTTGTCTCCCTCTCTGTCTGTAGGCCGACCTGTTTCCTGGCGCTCTGGTGTACTTTGGCTCTGACGTTAAGACAGGTTTTTGTCTTTTCGGTTCCTTTCTTTCATATGCTGATTTTGAATTAGATACTGGTGTATTACTTAGGAATGCAATATAACAAAACAATAGTTTACAGTGTGTGACTGTGTGTGTGTTTCCTCCACAGATTTTTACATAAAGAGGGAACTGCGTGAATCCTCTGTCTCAGCCTCGCAAGCAAATGAGTCCATTGCAAGGTATGTGTTCACGTGTGTGTGTGTGTGTGTGTGTGTGTGTGTGTGTGTGTGTTTTTAAATGTGTGCCTGGCCGTGCGTGCATTAGGGTGTGTATATATGCACTTGTATCCCGCGGCAACCAGCCTATTTTCCTGTCACAAAGCTGTCATCATTGGAATCCCTTTGAGGTTCTGCCTAAACAGCAGGTGCCCCCATGCGCCCTCATTTCCTCCACACACGCACACACATTCACACACGCATAAACAGACACACACACACACACACACACACACACACACACACACACACACATAAACCATTTTCCAGTCCTTCTAAAGATAGAGCCCATTTCCCAAAAGTGACACCCACCTGTTGTCCTTGTTTAACAAGGTCATCACTCCTCTGTTTTAGATCTTCATCTCACCCAGTTGTTTAACTTCTGGCACAGCTCCTCATGCAAAACAATTCCGCTTTAAATAGCTACAGAAAGTCCTCAAGAAAACAAAAAAACAAGATGCCTTCTTCAAAGCATCTTTCCTGGTGACACATTTCTTTAATATTTAAACCTTTTTTTTCTCTTCCCACCTCCACCTCAGCAGCATACTCCGGTCCCCGACACCCTCCAGGTCTGAGGGATCTGAGGAGCCGTTGCCTCCTCCAGAGCTGACAGCAGACACCAGCGGGTCCACACAGGATGAGGGTGACCCATCTGCACACACCCAGGCTGCTAAACCAAGCAGATCTGATCCAGGCAAGGTGCCCAAGTGGCTCAAGCTTCCAGGTGAGGATAGGACAGGATGTAATCTACGCAGACTAAAACACTCACATAACATCTGTCTTTGGCAATCCAAACACATGTGGACAACACTGAATACAAGTGTAAAACACCACCAAGATACATTGGGATCCGATCACTCAAACCACTATTCAAGGTGGTCACTGACGCATTTGATCACTGTATCGTTTGTAGTGCAAATGCTAACGCGCCCTAATGCGTTCCCAACAAAGACTACGTCATCAGTGCAGGACATGGTAGTTGTTTTGGTAACAGTGTGACTGTTAATAACTAATTTACCACGAGTTCGATGAAGCGTTACCATCATCATTTTGCCCTATGGAAGGAAACATTTTGAATTCTGCTGACAGCGATGTCTCCAGCTGTACTGACATAACTGCTAATGTGACTAGCAAACATGCTACAGAGCAGCTAGCAAGAGTGTGGGGCCCTTCAACTTTCAAACATAAGTGACGTAGACAGTAACAAAATCTGTACAAAAGTGGTCAGCTGGAGACGCACGATAGACACAGGTGTGACTGTCGACGTGTCTCAGCTGTCTACTTTGCATAGGATAAGTGAAATCTGTATTGTACTGGGATGTACTGACATTATCCCCCACAAATGATGCGCAGAAAACAGAAAACCTAAACAGAACCTTTAATCACAGAGATGCTGATTTGAATGGGACTAATGTTATCACATGACCTCTGTGTTTGGTGAAATATGGTAGGTAGTTTGTGGTGAAATTTTTATTTGACAAATGACAGACATGGCAGATTCAGACAAAATTAAGATCACAGACAACCTCTGCAATTATTACAAATTACCAGAGGCCCAAACACTTTCGATATGGTACCCTCGGAACCAAAAGAAAGGCGCTCTGAAATGCTTTTTTTGTGCTCCGTATTAGAATATATGCTGTTCACATAACCTGGCCGAAATTAAGCTTGAAGATCCACTCATTACTAAAAGTATATGTCATATAAACACTAAAGTAATGGTCAGAGTTGTCGTATAGAATATTTAAGGTGTGTTGACTGATTCACATCTTCACCTCATGCATTGAGTAACATTACAAGTAAATGTTCCACCTCAAAAGTTGCCGGCAGTTGACCCAGTGCTTTAAGTTTTTCTCCGACTCCAGCTGCTGTGAGAGGCAGCAAAACATCCTTTCATTTTATAGTTAGTTTACTAATAAATTTCTCCATGGTATGAACAGTGGTTACATGAGCCTCAAAACCAGCCACAACTCAGCCCTGAGCAGGGTGACCGTCCTCTATTGACCAGTCAACAGACTGCAGTGTTCACAGCTCCACCTTTAGTGCCAGATCTGTGTGCTAGGTACCCCAACAGAGGGGGGACCAAAAATGGGGACGGTACGGAACGGTTCATTTGGTACCATCCGCAACTGAAAAAAAGCGCACTGAACCGTACTGAACCGTACCGTACTGTTTGGTGGAAACGGGGCTATAAAGTCAGTTTCACATCGATGGTGTAGTTCATTTGATCCACACCGTTAAAAACTGAGACATTGCTGCCTTTTAGTTCTGGTCCAGTTTATAGTCACACTGGCTTTTAATTAAATAAAAAAAGTTCTGTGAACACAGTCACGCAGACTGATGGGTAACACACTGACGGGACAGTTACAGTGACTGTTCATCCTGCAACATCAGCACTACATGTGGTGACACTTACTCACGCTCTCCCGTCAGGCTTTTGGAGGGGTCTGAATGATTGTCTCTGGCTGTCTTTTTGACCTCCTCATCACGACATTCTGTGACATCGGTCACACTTGGCTGTTTGGCAGATGATGCTGTCCCTGGTCCAGTTCTGCAGTACACATGGGAGATGTTTTCGCTTGTCAGGAATCTATTTCCTCCGTGGCAGCAAAACATGTTACACAAGCCACCAGAAACTCCTCGAAGTCAAGCTGGGCTTCATAAACACTCACAGGGCTCACTTACTGTAACTGACACACTTTAAACAGACTAAGGAAATTATGAGCTGAGCAACACTTGAGACTGCAAACAACCCATAATGCAACACCCTCAGTAGGAGCCGGCATTGCACCAGAATTTATGGTGTAACTCTATTGTTGTAAATATGTAATTGTTTAGTCGTCAAATATAATATGACCCCTCTTTGTCAAACGTAGTTTCCAGGAAGAAACAATCATCTCATATTCAGGTCAATACAGTATTTTACAGGCATCGCTTCCTTGACGGTTCATCATTTAAGTGTTGCTTTAAAGGAAAATGTCACCCACAAAATGACTATTTGTGAATTAACCAGTCGTGCTGTGTTACCTTGAATTTGTGAAGAAAACTTTGTTTTTCTCACATGACCCCACAGAAAAAAGTGAACACATTTAACAACAGCAAAACTATATCAAAACATCCTTTGACAAACTTGTCCACTATAATCCAGGTCTCATTTATCCAGTCGTATGCTCAGCACTTCCTGAACACATGCATTTTCACTAAAATGGAGACGGATGTTTTGATATAGGGATGTACTGATCAAGTTTTTTTTTTGCCCCCAATCTCGAGCCAAGTCCTTTAATATTGAGTATCTGCCAAGTCCCGGTCCACTAACTTCTCTTTCCTAGATAATTCAGCTGCACACTGCACACTTTAAGTGCTTTGAAGTTATTAAAATCAATCCTATGTATATGCTGAAAAAATGAATAGCTCTGCAATGCATGAAGAAAAAAATACCTGCATCAAAGCTGTTCCTTAATGTTTTATTATTATTATTCTTTTTTAAATAAAGTTTAAAATAACAAACACACTTTAATCTTTTGGCCTTGTCACTGTCTCGAGGGAATTTCTCTGTCCCTATAAGAGAGTATCCTCTAGTGTTTGTTGCTTCGATTGAACCTTTTGCCTGAGTTACCTAAACATAAAGCGATCTGTTCACTGTTTATTATCGTCATCTGTACATCTTTTGTTCAGGTTACATTAATAAGTTACTCTTATTTGCCGTCATTGCGGGGCTTTTGTTGCACTTGCATTGGAGTGGGGAGTGTCTGCAGTGAAAACACCTTGCACCACACCATAGAAGACAAACAAGCAAAACACAAGAAAGTTCTTGACACTGAGCTGAAACTGAAACAAGTGCTCATAACTTTGTTTAATAATAATATTGATAATAACAATATATTTTATTTTAAAGGCACCTTTCAAAACACCCAATCTCACCCTACAGAGCATAAAATAACATACAGAGCAAGATACATGAATTGGCAACACACACATTGTTGCTGTGATAAAACCAGTCAGTTTGAACAGGTGGGGACTTTAAGGATGCTATGCTACTGGACTGTCGAATGTGTGGAGGTAGCGGGTTCCAGAGCCTAGGGGCAGGGCAGCTGAGAGTCTGGTTGTCTGGTTGAGAGTCAGATAACGGAGAGCAGAAGAGTTTGCGTTGCTTTGCATGAAAGCTTCACAAGTAAAAACACCAGTATGACAGCTGACATAAATCACAGGATCAGATCAGGCTCTATGTAACTCAATATTGCAGATCCTGATCAGTGAAGAAATGCTTTCATCGGCCCTGATATGGATCGTTGAGATCAGATCGGGATATCCTGATGTTGATGTAGTTTTGCTGTTTTTAAACATGGTGCCTGATCACTTAGTAAATCAATATGTCCGCCATTTTTCGATGAGGCATGTGAGAAGAACAAAGTTTTCTTCCTGAATTTAAGGTAACACCACATGACTGATTTATATACAAATGCTCATTTTGTGGGTGAAGTATTCCTTTAATAGTAGTTCAGCTAATTGAAACTGAATTCTACAGTCACCACATTGTGTGTCTGGTCTGCTTTGTTTTTACACAACAAACAAACCACATCACCAGAGTCCAATTCAAAGATCCACCTTTTCAGGCGTTTTCGATCCGATTGTTTTGTCTGCGCTGGAGTTCCATTGACAGCTTTCACGTCAGCAAAAACAAAGCACCCTCACACACCCAAAACAGAAACAAGTATCGCACCCCTGCAGCCATCCTCCGCAGAGATCATGTCCTTTTTATTTGTAGTGAAAGAACAGAAGGCTTTGAGCCACACGATTCCTGTCGTGGTAAACACACACATATGCGCACAAACCCCAAAACCACAGTCAATAGGAAATGGCCTTTAGAAAGCAGAATTCCTCATGACTCAGAAGATAAGGATGCATTTTAGGATGAACCAATTAGTTCAGGATGGTCACCCCCTCTGGCCCAGGAGACCACTACAGACACTGAGGGCCCAGGGAGAGAGCCTGCTGCGGGGCCACATCACACAGCACGAGCCCCTGCGGTCTGTCCAGGCACGGCGCTTCTCTGTTGTTCTATTGTGGCGTTTCTGGTGGTCACTGTATTGATGTTTTTGTTTAGAATAATGCTCCCTTTTCTCTCTCTCTCTCTGTCTTGTTTGTGTTTTTGTGCACATTTTATTTTTGGCCGATCTCTGTGTGTGTCCATGTGCGTCTTTTTAAGAAAGTTGTGGCTGCTTTCTCTTTCATGAGGAGAGTTGAAAGAAAAAGGCTGAAGGGAGGGGGGCTGGATCGGGAATTATAGGCTCCATGTGTGGAACCCCACAGTACAGAGGACATTTAAACACGCACACACACACACATACACACACAGAAACTGTTTGTCCATCGCTGAAGATGTCCGAAACTTTAACTTGTCTCATTAGAGATGACATACCAGAGTATTGGCAGGGATCAAGATTAAAGCCGACACACTTCCAGTCTTCAGCTGTCTGGTAAATTTCTGGCACGCCAATAAAGCTGTGGATCTTTTAAAAAATAAAAAAGGTTTCTGCTCCTTCTTGCATCATGACGATTGGCATTGTCTTGATGCCGTGAGACAGTTGAGTTATTACATATTGCGCAGGGTATTATGAAAAACAGCCGTGTCTGGATGGTATTGTGCTTGTTTTTAAATGATTTGCGATGCGTATCCAGTAACTGTTTAAAATTCAGTAGTGGTCATATATTTCTCTGTGCCCTGTTTAAGCTGGAGTAGGCTGAAATCTGGACAAAGAAAAAAAAAAATCCCAAAGTGCCGAATTTTGAAAATACACCTTGCTCCTTCAGCTCTCCCCTGTTTCTGCTGAGCCCCTCCCAACAGACAACCATGCTCATATACATGTGCTTTATACAGTATTAAATTGTATTTCATTTTAGAGTTGCGCGAAGCTCATTCGCTCTGCCCCTCCTTGCCTTGCTCTCTGTTTATCAGTCCACAAATGAGACAAGAATTAGCTTGCTAGTGATTCAACAGACACTCTGCCTCGCTCTTCACTGTTGTGGACTTCTTCCCCAGGAGGAGAGCAGGCAGCAGCTCAAAAGAGGCACCTTCAGTCTGGGTGCCACAGCTAGCCGTTGGTCTAATGGCAGCCATGGAAAGTTCGCTGATCCAGTGGGGAGTCGGGACTGCCTAGTTCCCCTGAGCTGGGGTTTGCATTGGCCGATTGCTGGTTGTTGTGGCCACTGACTTGTGGTCCGTCTCCGAAGTGGCGGAGTCAGGCGAATGAAACACTGAATCAAGACTCCCACTAACGTTAGCTACATAAAGTTGAACTTACCCATGAGCCTG
>NC_065510.1:27853293-27871070 GCF_006386435.1 Epinephelus moara | reverse complement strand
ATCTGATGGAAAAAGTTAGCCACTAGCCAGACAAGGCAAAAAGGACAGTGAATAACATTTATCAGGTGGACACAACTCTCAATGAACGCTAATATTGTCTAATGTATATAGTTGATACACATTATATTTTGGGTTTTTTATAATTAAGTTATCATATGGTGCTACAGAATAAGATGAGTATTTCAGCAGTAATAATTCCACATTGTTATTTTGGACTTACAGAATTAATTCATATAACTACATATAGTAATTATTCCATTATAATTCATAGCACTTTTGATCTTTTTTTTTTTTAATTAATTTTCATGTGTACCATTAAGTTGCTATTTTACATCCTCTTAGCCTCAAGTGAGAGTAACTGTAGTTCCTACCTGATATCCTCCTGAGACTGTAAGGTTTTTTTGTTAAGTATATCTAATTTCTCCTAGCTATTTAGGATTAGTAGAACCTGATAGTTATAAAAAACTAAACACTTTTAATGATAATAAAGTCTCAGTGTCCCCAAATGAGTGCTTTCTAATTAACAGCATCTTACCTTGTTACCGCAGCTAAAATTTGCCAAATCTGAATGGCATATCATAGTACTAATGTTTTTAATCATAAAGAAACAAGTTTCAACCATTACATGTGATTAACTTTTGGACCTTGTCCACTTTTGTGTCGCGGTCGGCTGCAGACTGACTTGGCAGAGATGGCTGCCATCTTGTTTTATCATGGATTAGTGTATTGTGGTCTTAGTACCACTAGATAGCACAGAATAGTGTCCACAAATGAGGCCTCAGTAAAGCAGAATGAAGTACAAGGTCCAGTAAACCAAAATGTAATGTCCTCATATGAGGACACAGGGTCTCAGGAGGATATTGTTTTGCGGGGTAGCCTACAGGTGTAACAGACTAACAGAAGATTTAGAGTGAAGCTGGATGTACGCTGTGTTGCCATATTTTGGTGTGAATTAAAGAGGATAAACTGTCGCCTGCTTATTAGGCACAAGCCTGTAGGTGTGGAGAATGCCACCAAACAAGACAGTAGTGTTACCTGTCTGCTGGAGGTGTAAATAAAGCACTGTTAGCTTACAAGTTCAAGTTCACCATATAAACTTTTTCAAGTGATAATATGTCAGTGTTGGTGTGCTGCCCCCAAGTGGCCATTAAAGACCAATCAGTACAGATATTTGTACAAAAAGGACTGTAGTTTAAGGTCCACCTACGAGCTTTTTCAGACTTTTCAGCTGCATCTCATGGTTTATTTTACTTCACGTTGACACAGATGTTTTTTCCTGGTGTGGCGACATCATATTTACATTCATGTTTGTCTGTCTTGTTCTTCTTCAGGTACGTGACCGCCTCTGTGGTCTACCCGCTCTTCTTCGTCCGATCTGAGTGCCCCTATGCCGGTTGCGATGTCCGAAACTTCCGCATCGCTGTGACCGTCTGCTCCATCCTGGGTACTCTGGCCTACGGTGCTGAGGTGGCCTTGTGCCGAGCCAGGCCAGGCCAAATTGTAGTGGGCTACATGTCCACTGTCTCTGGCCTCCTCAAAGTCGTTCAGGGCTTTGTGGCCTGCATCATCTTTGGAGCTCTGGCCAATGGGAGCGAGTATAACCGTTATGCCGCCACAATATTCTGCGTTGCCGCCTACGCTTTCTGCTTTGCTGTGACTGCAGTGGTGGTCTTCATAACTGTGTGCGGACGTACAAAGGCTGTGCGCTGCATGCCCTTTGACCGCTTCGTGGTGGTGTGCACCCTCCTGGAAGTTCTGCTCTACCTGAGTGCATCAGTGGTGTGGCCAGTGTTCTGCTTTGACACAAAATACGGCTCTCCATGGAGACCGTCATCGTGCCCTCAGGGGAAGTGTCCATGGGACAGCAAGGTTGTGGTGACGGTGTTCTCCTTTGTCAACTTTGGACTGTATTTGGCAGACCTGATTTACTCCCAGAGGCTACAATTTGTCTCCTCGCGTGTGCCCACTAACTCACGAGTGTAGCAGCATATAGAAGCATATTATTATTATAATGGCTTAACAGGTTTAAGTTATTAATCTACTTCACTGTTCATGATTATCTTCATGCATTTATTTGATATTTAAAGTGACAGGAAACACTGATGTGGAGAGATGGTTGTGAGTCAGATATCCCAGGTGCCCAGGCACCCCAAATTCAATGTGAAAGCACTGTGGAATGTGAACAATTTTAACACTCTGTCCCCTCTGCCACACCCCACTGAGGTGACACCCCATCTCTTTAACTCACCCTTTCTGCCCTCTGATAGATTTTGGGAGAACAGCCAGCCTCACCCAAGCAGCCAGGGCCCACTGGTATGTCCTGCCAATTCCTGATAAACCAAGACACTCACACTATTCTTGACCTACAGCACAACACACTCACACAGACACACACACACTCACATACTCGCTGCTTATATTGCTGCTCAAATAATACATAAAGTCTTGTATATAAATAGTAAATCTGGCATTGGCATCTGTGGCATCCCTGTCATCTGCAAGCCCCTCACCAGCGATCTACGGACATTACCCCGGCTGCCAAAAATAAACACGAGCTGTCTGCGCTCATATTAAAGCAGTGAGACAGCATTTATAAGAGGCTGTAGTCTTTAAAGCTCTCTATGAAATGCTTCCTTCAGTCTATGATAAAAAAAAAGTAGAGTCCATTTCCCGAAGTCCAATGTTAAGATGACCTGCAGTTTGACTACCACGTTATTCATAATTGCGCAATCTGAACATGTGTCAGTGTGACCGAGGAATGTTTGCACATTAACACAGAGGATGAAAAGTGACCTAACATGTCCTAAACAGCAGGTCAAATGCAAAAAACGAACAAACATCTATTTCCATTTTACTACAGATACACTGGCAGGAACAGATGATTACTGTGGTTAGATTTTCTAATAATATAAAACTACTCAGAGATAGTTTGACATAAACTTAAAGCTAATCAAGATTTTTATATTCACAATACATCAAATGATTCTTTATAGATGAGAGGTTTTGCTAATAGTGACAAACATACAGATACTAATTTTTACCAACTCAGCTCTACAGAGCATTTTAGCATCTTTCAGCTCCTTGTTTTGGTTTTACAGCCTGTAACTTTATTGTTTTGATTCACTCTTCCTGCTCTCATGGCGTTGTTTTCAGCCACATTGGGCAGCAGCGTGATAAAGCTCTAAAAACCTACTATAGTCTACCTTTCAAGCACCAAACAGAACACAGACACCGTTAGCAGCTAGTAGATAAACACAGTGGAGCATTTAGCAGCTAAAGAGACATACTGTATATTTCCTTAAGGAATGGGTGGAGACCAAAAACAGAGCTAAAAGAGAGTGAATATTGAACTAAGAGTGGTCTGTTGATCAGAAACACAACTCCAAATGAATGCATATATTGCTCCTTATCTGCTGGATGTGCAAATAGGCAACTGTTTGCTAAAACGTTCGCACAGCCTGTTCCCATTTCCAACTCATCAAATACTGCTGCTTTGTCAGCGATAGCGGCATCATATACCAAAGCACAGAGGCACCTTTCGCGGCAGTATGATATGCAGCAAGCACCACCAAACTCGTCACATGCCACTGCTTTGTCAGTGGATGCCAGGTGCTGAGGGGGTCAAACAAACTCTTGTGTTTCACCCTGGAGGCTTCTGTTTGTTTCCCTTGTAATACCAAATGTATTTAGTTATTTTGTCAATAACAAAGTAGTGTGTTAGTATGTTAAGCATGTTACAGTAGTGATGAATGTCACATGACATGTCACGTGATGTTGCATTACATAGGTGACAACCATGATGTATTTTTAAGGAAATAAACCTAAACCTTACCTATGTTGTAAGTTTATTTTGAAAATGCCTGTATGCATGTAACAAGCAGAAAATTTAGATGTCCTGTGAAATCCAAAGTATATTTTGAAAAGAACACAATGAATGTAACAAGCGTAAATTGACATTCTGACCCAGAGCATCCAAAACTGATGCAGGAGGGTACGTAGTACGTAATATTTTGACATTTAGGTCCTCTGACAAAGCAGCATTATTTGATTAGTTGGGATGAGAACATGTTGTTTGTAGGGCTGCCACTCACGATTATTTTCATTGTCGACTAATCTGTCGATTATTTCTTTGATTAGTTGACTAATCATTTCATCGAAAAATGTGTTAAAATGTTGAAAAATGTCGGTCTGTCTCGCTCAAACCCCAAAATTACGTCATCTAATGTCTTGTTTCGTACTCACGTCAAAGGGTTTTAGTTCACTGTCACGGGAGAGTGTGTAAAGCTGCTAATATCTGAACGTAAGAAGCTGCAGTAAGAGTATTTTGGGGTACTTTTATAGTACTTTTCTATGAAAAATGACTCAAACCGATTAGTCGACTACTAAAATAGTCACCGATTATTTTAATAGTCGATTAGTCATCGATTAGTCGACTAATTGTGGCAGCCCTAGTTGTTTGCCACATCAACTTTATAATGTGATATGTCAATGTTGTGTTTACAGCTTGTTGTGCTGCCCCCAAGTGGCCAAATCAGTCAATGCATGTTTAGATATAACTATGCAACCACATAAAATAATTTTACATGATAAAATAAAGACCTACAGTCCAAAAGCCATCTGTAATACAGCTCTGTCTGTCTTTTGTCTTCGATTTACGCATGTGTTTTTCATCTGTTGTAACTCTATGTAATCACATTGATAAAATTCCTGAAAGTTCCAACATTTTGGGGAGGTATGTAACATAATGAAGACTTTGTTGCTTAGGCTGTGGCTTAAAATAATGAATTAAGATCATTTGTGTTATGCTCAAGTTTTAAGGGACAGTTCACACCCAAATATAAAAATTGCCCACATATATTTCCTCTTACCTGTAGTGCTATTTATCAATCTAGATTGTTGTCTACAGGTGAGAGAAAAAATATGTATTTTTGATTCTGGGGTGACTACTGTCCCTTTCAGATCCCTTAAGTCTGATGACATTAATAGTCTGTCTCTTTGTGTGTCATTGCCACACAAGCATTATCCAAGTGATGTAAGACTCCATCTGCCTGCTCCAACACACAACTGTGTAATCACCTCTTAATGCCAGTCTCAGATGATCTTCAGGGTCTCCTGTTTGTGTACAGTGAAAGACAATTAATTCAGGGTTTAGTTCATAACATGTCCAGTATGTGCTTCCTCCTGTGCTCTTGTCCTTTTTATCATCTCCTCTCTGTCACCTCCACTTGTACCACTTGTGAGTTCATGACATGATTTTAATGTCTAGTCTGTCTGAGAGCATAACCCAACAGATATTTATCATACATAATCTCTGACCGGCATTAATTTGTTAGACAGTATGAATTTATACCCCACTATCCCTGCACTCTCTGGGGGTAAAGGAGGAGAGACAGAGGCCGTTCTGGCTGCCACCTTCTCTGTCAGCACTTTTATCTTCTTGTTTCACAGGAATAAAACAGAAGAAGACGTCTCACTGCCACAACTCAGCCTCAGCAGTCTCTCCTTGTCCTCCTCCTTTTCTCTTGATTACGCTTTCTCTCTCTCACCCTGACCCTGTCTGTCCAGATTTGTACCCTCCCTCCTCCTCCTCCCATTTCTCTCTCACACATCATACCAGTCTCCTCCTCTCCATCCTCCACTCCTCTCTGCTTTGGTCACCTCAGTGAATCTCATCTCTCTAATCCAGGATCAATGTATTCCCCTGTCACATCTGTGAGTGCTATGGATGTATTATATTAAGTCCCTGGGAAGTCACTGTGCCACAGCGTACGTAGAGCACGACTGTCTTGGTGCTCAGCAGCAAATCCAGCACCAGTTGGCTGCTCTTGTATCCAAATCTGTCTAAGACCACAGAAAACGTCACTGTGTGTCTTAGAGATTTGCTATTTTAGACGCTGTGCCAACTCTTTTTAAATTAGTACGTAAATACAAGTGAGTAACATGTACATATAGAAAGAGCAGACGAGCAGTGGATTATAAAGGGGTTTATGTAAAGTGGTGCTAATTTGTGCAGCAATAAATATCTATGTGTTGTTGAACTAACACTGTGTGTGTTTGTTGCTTTCGAAAGCGTTTTCATCCTCCGATAAATCCTGCAGAATTATTTCTACAGACAGGCCCTCTGGAGGCCGCACTCGCTCCACTTGCACTCTGACTAATATTTCCAAAGTAGGATACGACATCAGTGGAATATGACAGAGCCCAGAGAGAGCTGCCGCTGAAAGTGACGGACAGCGTTGCCACAGAGCAATCTGTAGCTCCATTAAGGCCCGTGTACTCCCTGCTCCTCTGCAGATCCCCATTTAGCAGCTGTTCCATGTTTGGCACTCATTTTACCTCTCACTCCCTGCAGGCCTCTGTCTTAAACATAGCTGTACACACACACACACACACACACACACAGAGCCTACAGTGTATGAACTCCTCTGACAGAGATGAGCTGCGACAGGTGTCCATCATAACGTCCCTTCCTGATTCTCCAGCCGCGGGGACGTGTGGGACAGGGGACTGCTGGCTCGCTGTCGTGACTAATCTCTGATGGCGCATGTTGCTGATGTCAGCTTCCCCCCTGTAGCTCTTGGCTCTTGTTTTGCCAAATGTTTTGTGGAACGTTGTTGAAGGCTAAGTCTTTGGTCCCACAGGATTTGAATCCACGCCAGCTCCTCTAGCTGTAGGAAGATACTGTATACAAAACAGAATGGACGCTCATTTTGGAGGCACTCACAGTAGCCAAAATGTATCATCTGACCTGGAGTTTAAGTTTTGACACTTTCTGGGGTGGACAAAATAATAGAAACATCTAGTAGTATGATACACACACACACTCAAAACTGAACATTTTATTTATTTATGTATTCACTGAATTATATTCCAAAATAAAATATTATTGCAGGGCTGCTGTACTGGATTGCATCATGTGGTGTTCCTGTTATTTTGTCCAACCCCTGTAAATGAACCTTTAAGTATACTGTGAGTTTAAAAAACAGCTCACTGTGATTCTTCTTTGTAGTCCTATTTAAATGTATATTATTTTTCACAAATGTCAAATGTGATCAGAGATTTTTGGCAGGTGACATGGCCTGATGCACTGATTGCAATATTTAGTTTGTCACAAGAATATAAATCTATAAAATGAAGTAAATACAATATGTTATGCAGCTTTAAAAGCGTGCAAGGTTTGGTGGCATCTAGCAGTAAAGTTGCAGAGCCAAAACTTTTGCTGTGTGCCAAGTGTGTGGGGGGACTATGGTGGCCGACACGAACTTCCCTGTCTGTAGACCAAGTGTTTGATTTGTCTGTTCTGGGCAGTGTTGGCAGGGTTACTTTTAAAACATAGTCCACTACAGATTACTGAATACATGCCCTAAAATGTAATCCGTAATATATTCCATTAGATTACTCAAACTAAATAAAGTATTCAGAATACTTCAGAGTCATCTGAGTCACCATGCTGAAAACACTCGACAGTGTGCTGGCTGTGCATCTCCTCTGCCATTGTTGTGTGTCAGGCACACTGCACACACTTTTTAAAAAAATCTGTTTATGGGAAATGTGTGCCTCATATGAATTTTGCATTGTCTCCTAACAGCGAGCGAGTGTTGCTCTCTGTCCACACTGAATCTGTCAAACATTTAAAAGATGGGCAGATACTTCTTATTTCTCTCAGTTTGTACTTTTTTAAACAGAAAACACCTTTAATATTGTTTTATTTACTGGAAACAACATACAATATAGCCAACAGTGGGTAGGTTGTCATAAGTGATGGTCATTTACCAGAAACTTTCAGCTTCTTTACATTCTCCTCCCCTTTTAAAGTTCACAAACGAACCATTCTTCGTGCATTGCAGAGGTTTCAAAGCAAGCGACAGGAATAAACAGAACCAGGGCGTCTGAAAAAATTTCAGCTCAAAAAGTACAGACAGTTTCAACATTAGACAATAGAAAACAATACAGTCGAACTGGTGCTCACTTGTGTCACGTTCAGTTGGGGCACGGTGTTAGAGCAAATTCAACAAAGACAAAGTAATCCCTTTACGTAATCTATTTCTAAAGACAGCAACTGTATTCAAAATACCACCAATTTAACTGTAACTGAACACAATTACTCATATATTGTATTTCAAATACGTTACTTAGTTACTTGTACTCTGTTACTCCGCAACCCTGGTTGTACTCTAAAACATGGCGGACTGCGTTAAAGAGGATGCCCGCTCTATATGTAGATCAGACCTCCAGGACGCATGCTGGACTTCGAAGCCAAGTTAATATAGTGGCCAAATCATGTAACTACAGCTTTAACTTTCTTCACGTGATGCCATTGGGCCCAAAAACTTTTTCCCATAGACTTAAACTGGGAAAGGGACATCTGTAAATCAATGATTAAATTCTAATAAAATCTTGAAAGTCTAGACCACTGGTTCTCAAACTCTGGTGCAAGTACCCCAAGTGGTATGCAAGCTCCTTCTAGTGGTACGTGAAGGAATTTCGAGAATATTAAATACAATAGTATTAATTCAAATATATATATGAGCTGTCAAAATACTACAAATTTTACATAACCCATGAGATCCCTGAACTGCAATTTAAAAAAAAGTTTTGCCTTTCCTGTAATATTTTGTTTTGATATCAGCCTGCTATGTAGCGTGCCCATTTTTCCATGTTACAAGCTAAACTGTGATGGCAAAATAGTAAATTAAAGTAAAATGGTTTAAAAACACTGCATTCATGGCTCCATTTGAGAACGATTAGGAACAGAAGCATGCATCAGGAGGAGAATATTTTGTGTTTAAAGTTTTCCAAAGCTGAACAAGGTAGACCTACGCTACTGTATTTTAGCATCAGTCATCGTGGTGGTACTTGCGGAGTCTAATATTTTCTGAGGTAATATGGGGCGTAAAGGTTTGAGGACCACTGGTCTAGAGGTGCTGCATGATTTTATCATTTTATCCCCATTTAAATTAGCAAAGCGCTAAACTGGAAGTTGGCCCCTGAAGTCTGTTGTGAGCTTGCTTTTTTGGCTTCATGTGCCACTGAGTAGTTTTCATTGGAATAGATGGGGTCCGCCTCCAACGCTTTATCCAGTTCTCTTTATACATCCATGATGTAAATATAAACAGCTCTTTCAAAGGTATTCAAAGGTGACCTAAATCCCTAAACCCTACACACTGAACATTTAATGGTTGAAAGAGTTCATACCATCATAAACTATAGAAGCTTAGAGTTATACTTTGTGGACTCACAGACAAAGAAATAGCCCAAAATCTTTTGGGTTATGCTGAGCTTTGAACCTTTTTTGTGATCCTACAATACATTGTAATAGCATCTTCTTTTAACCAGTCTGTCTGACACCATACCGTCATGTCTTTCAGAAGGTCAAAGTACAGACACGACCAGCCTTGCAACCTTTACTGAGTCACCGTGTTAGTGAACACCAGTGAACCAACAAAAAAAGATCACAATCAACAAATATCCTCCAGTGACCCCCTGGCTACAGTTGGCCCTCTTCAACATTCCTGCTACGTCAACACCTTTACGAACAAAGAGGATCTCTGTTAACTAATTGGGTGATTTAATTCTCACTCTATGCTAAATACCTGATGAACTGAGAATAGGAATACAGACCAAGTGTGACATACTGTGCAGCTTCCGTTCTCCACGTGCTCTTTTGGGATTTTCACTCTGATTTGTCCGTGAGATTTTGTGATGAGCTGTGGGAAATCCTTTATTAGTTTGGGGGTTTTACATAAAATTGAAAGCTGACATTACACTGGATGCCTCAACTTCACTGCTGTCATTTCTTTTGTATTCGTTTGTATTCATTCCTGTCTCGGACTCATTCTTGTCACTCATTCTTGTCTCAGACTGCAGGCGGGAGACGTATGCACACTTGGGAAAGATTCTCTGTCTGCGTGTGATATTAAATATGCACATCTTCTCTCACTCAACAAAGCTACTCTCTCTCTCCCTCTCCTGCTTGTTCTTAGGTCGTCACACACATACACACACACACACACACACACACACACACACACACACCTCTGGGCCCTAATCACTGCAAGCAACAAATTGTTGTGAACGCTTCACCTAGATCCGCTTGTCACTGTGTGCTGAAAAGGGAAAAAAAAAAAAAAAACAGTTTCGTGCTCTGTGGTATTTTTAATAAATCTCTTGGGGTTTTGTCAAAAAAAGAAAGACCGAATGAGTGTTGTCACGCCTCAGCACACATGCCGAGTCTGAGTGATAGATAGTACAGAGGCAGGCAGTGGTAAATTGACTTTGTGTGTGTGTGCGACTGACAGGCAGAGTTGCAGGGATACATCACTGAAATGTTCAGCTTGTTTGAGATTAGGTTCGGAGAACAGTTTTGCGGGTAATTATTCCACAAGCCGATGCAACAAGAGGAAGGGGACACTGTGCCGTGCCCCCTCGTACACTACTCCATCTGTTATTGTGCACTTTGCAACATCAGAAGGGAATGAATCATCATATTGTTTCTTAAGTTCCTAAAAATTCTGTTTTATTCTGAGAGAGAAGACACACTGGGCGAGACAAGCTGAAATGTTTTACTTCAAAACATTTTCTTCTGACAATATTTTACTAATCATGAGAAAAGAAGAAGCAAAATCAGGGTCGGAGCTGCTGCTGAGGACACTGCAGTCATGTCCTCTGTCTTGTTTTTTTAATTGAAGAAGTTTTACTGACTCGAGGAAGAGTTAACATTTTGCAATTACACACACAAAAGGGACACACTATGGGTTTCTAATGCTACAAATTTATTTTAATAATAGATTATAGGGGTACTCGAGCAATTTAGAATTGCACTTTCATACAGCTTGGGACTCAAAGACAGATTTTAAAAAAGAATAGTCAAAATCAGAGAAGCAGGCTGAGATATCTGGACTTTTAATCCTTGTATGAGTCAAGCTTCAAAAACAGATGATCCTACATTTCCCAAAATGCATCAAGACACCCCTACATCCTTATTGTCTACCCCTTTCAAAACCCACACCTCAAGTTTGTAATAACAGTCTTTCTGATAAAAAAAGTCCAGGCCCAAACCAAGATTTATACCACGATGTCATCACTATCTTTCTGTAAAAAATCAGACTTATGCAGTCTGATTTTCAAGACCTACTCCCACCTCGCCACCCGTAAATATGACCTTTTATTCTGCAACCAGATCCAACCTGACCCATCGACACAAAATCCCTGGCCCGACCTGAAACTGCAAATTCTATCATGACTATGCACTGATAAAATAATTATGTTCAGCAGCACATTCAAAGTGATCGTTTTGGGCCATTTAATACACACAGTCCTTGAACTCCACAGTTAACAGCTGGTGCAGAAGACAGAGCCGAGACACAAAGTCAGCAGTCAGAGGACTAAAATATTAAAAAATAGAATAAAATAGAAGTAAAAATTAAATTAAATTAAATTAAATTAAATTAAATTAAATTAAATTAAATTAAAATTAAATTAAATTAAATTAAATTAAATTAAATTAAATTAAATTAAATTAAATTGAATTAAATCATTATTCTCATTTTATTTCAACATATAATTTATTATCTAACACTTGTGATCCGACCAGAATCAGTCACCTGCTTGGTACCCGTGGGTACCCAACCCAATGCAGCAGTCTGCCACAGTGGACATTATATTACTGTTTTCACAGGCTAAGTAGTACTCCTTGTGACAAGTAAACTGAATGTAATGTGTGAAGTCAGTGGAGTGCCCCTTTAAAATAAGTGATTTAGTATCTGTCCATCTAAATTATAGCCTGTCAGTGTGGAGAAGGCTTTAAAATAGCATTTACACCATCATGAGAGGAGATAAAATTGACAGAATAATCACTGAACAATTACGTACATTTGCATTAATCTTCTCAGTTTTTCAAAGACATCCCCAAGCAGAAATAAACAACTATTCTGAGGTGATGGGGTGTTTACCTATGGAGAATAAAGTGATAAAATGATATCACTCTGCCCAGCTGACTGGAGAGGAGGAGCACCCTAACAGCTGGTGCCATGCATTCTGCTTTATATATAGACAGGAGCATATGCAATCCCTCAGTCTGCATTCCTGTCCAGCAGCACTGTGAGAAAATAAATGGAATGAGGTCCCTCAAAGGAGGCATACAGCACCTCTTGTGAAGTATAAATTTAGCCTGGCATGGCATGGTATGACATGAGAAACACAAGGAGGAAGAGACAGGCAGATAGACAGCAGGGTCAGTCCTATTAAAATGTGCACAGGGGAGATTTTAGCATCAAACTGACAGTTACAGGCCAAGTTCATGGCTTATTTTGAGAATATGCATTGGAGAACTACCAAGGGATAGGCAGCCAAACTGTATTTGAATGCCGTGGCTCATTAGTGCACTCGCCATCGGATTCGGCTTTATTTCAGATTCTGTCAAATCTAAGGGGAGAGGAAGAGGCACTGGTCGACAGTCTCCTGTTAGAATAACAATCCTTCATTCAAATTCAGGTCCCTCAAATATCACAAGCCACTTCTGGTGCCCTGAAGTGTTTTGGTGAGTCATCTTCAAATCTCAGTGCATTTCTATTCAAAATAATGAACCCTGAACATGTGCCCAAACCTTTCTGGTGGGTGACTTTTCTCTTGGCATGTGAAAAGGTGACGTGATGTCTCCAGTGCAAAAATCACAAATAAGAGGCAGTGATGTCTGTTGTATCAGAAAAACTGCACATATATAAATCACATCTGAAATGTTTTACAGTATTTTACTAGAAAAGCCATAAAACCATTTTAAAGGGCTCAATTATTGCTATAACAACAGAGATTACTGTTGTACAAACACTATAGCAAACATGACATTGGTGGGAGGGTGGAGCCTATCGCTGACTTTGGGTGAGAGGTACACCCTGTACACCAATTAACCTGCATGTCTTTGGGCTGTGGGAGGAAGCTGGAGTACCCGGAGAAAACCCACAATAACACAGGGAGAGCATGCAAACTCCACACAGGGGGCCTCCCCCACCCAAACATACAGTACATTAAAGCCTTAAATGGGAAGCTAACTGTTGCTGGATACCATAGTATGCGTATGTGTAGGTATGTATGTGCATGTAAGTATGCATGTGTATGTATATGTAAAACAGATGTGTGGTGCAACGGGCAGCGTGCACTTTGTTGGCTGATGGCAGTCTGTACATGTACTGTCGGTACTGAGTGTGTGGGATTGTGAATAGCAACAGCTCTGTGTATGGACTGTTTAGATGTAGGAACTGTACGTATAACTTTTTTGTATCGTTTAACGGCAGGTAACACATGTATCAATGACAAATTTCCTTTGGGACAGTAAGCTATATCTTATCTTATCTTATCTTATCTTATCTTATCTTATCTTAAAAAAAAAATGTGTGATGGATATTATTTCACTATTTTCTGACATTTTAAACACAAAGCAATAATCGATTAATTGATCAAATATTCAGCAGACTAATCGCTAGTGAAAATAATTGTTAGCTGCAGGCTTCTTCAAAGATGTACTGTAGCTGTGAAGCATCAACATCATGCCTTCATCAGGTAAACTCAAGGCAGTTATTCCCCCCGCCCCCCAGTACTCAAACATGCTCAAAATGTCCCCCCAGTTTATTGGTAAAAGTTAAAAATAATCACATTTGCTGTTCTGTGTGTAGTTTGTGTATCTATATCTCTTATGTCTCGTATATCTCAGACATGCTTGTGACATATGAACCTCCTACGACCCTGTGGACATCTGACCGTCCCCAGAGTCAGGACAAAACATGGTGAAGCAGCATTTTGTTATCATGCAGCACAAACCTGGAATAACCTCCCAGATGATGTTAGACAAGCCCCGACAACTTTTAAATCAAAGCCAAAAACATTCCTTTTTTACACTGCCTACTCCACCCTGTAATGACTGCAACCTTAATTTTAAACTCAATTTTAAATCATTTTAAGGAATCTTTTTATCTTTGCACCTCCTGTCTGCCCTTTTGCTATTAGTAATTCTTTTTACCTTTTACATCTTTTTTTTCTCTTTACTCTTTTCTGTATTTTTATTATGTTTTATATTCTAAGGCACTTTGAATTGCCCTTGTGTATGAAATGTGCTATACAAATACAGCTGCCTTGCACTGCCTTGCCTTTGTGCAACTGGTATTGCCGGCCCCCAGCAGAAGCTGTTGCTTTACAGCTGTGTGTGGGTACAATCAATGTCTAACACTGTACTGTCTCTCTTTTTCGTAACTTTCAAATGTATTAAAAACTAGAAACCTAGGATGTAATATGACTGTTAGGTAGGCTATATCAATATCAGTTGTGATAGTGTTTGTAAAATGTAAAAAAAAAAAAAGATATGTTTATGCATCATATCTTCTCAGTGTTATATGAAATTCCTGTCAGAACAGTATATACTGTACATTAGCAAGCAAACAGCCCATACAATCTAAGCATATTCCACTCTCAGGCTTTGCATAATTGGATCCATTGTTTGCATCAGTTGCTGATGAGAAACTTATTATCACAACACCACACAAGTAATAACACTACACTCAGGACATGCATGAAAAGGTAATGTTAACATCGATACATCTGTTTGCACTGGAGCTGTAATCTTGGAAATACATAAAATTGTGCTTTTAAAAAAGTGTCAGTAATGACATGGAGTGGAAACAAATGTTTTGGGTAAAAACTGGCCTAATCAGCTAAGTTACATGCAGTTAGTGAGACAGTCACCCAGTGACCATAGATTTAGAATAATACCCAGACACCAGGTCCCAAGATGGCTCCTTTTCAGTCCAGTGGAGTTGCTCGCATGGCACATATGCCAAAAACAGTTTCTAGCCTCCAGGTTAACTTCTGTGGTATGCAGCCCACTGAATATTCGCAGTCTCCGCGAGTTCCCAGAGACCTAACATTGTGAATGACATCAGAAATTTTTAAATTGCTTTTCTTGGCTCAAGGAAAGCTTTATAAATGTGAAACCTTCATGGATCAGAAATTCATAATATAAAGAGCCATAATTGAGGTTTTATGCAGTTCTAAGTGTCCTGTCAACAGGTTTACAGATGTCTCTTTTAAAATGATGGCCTATGGGGAAAATGCTTTTTGTGCCACAGGGGATGTTTTTTGCTGAGATACCATTGAGTAGCCACTGTGAAAAATAATCAGCATTCCTTGGGGCTTGCCAGCGACCAACAGCAGTGCTCATGGCTGTAGTCAACTAATATTAATGTCTATTATTACATCATATTTGTCAAATAGTCCACATGAAGTGTTATTTAAATAAGATTATTCTTCTTTCTGCTCCCTTTCATTCAGATTTGGGAATGTTGTGTTATATTGTATTGGGTTTTTTTTTCTTTTTTTCAATGAATGAAATAAAAATAAATAAATAAATAAAAATATTTATGTTGTGTTGTGTAATTCAGCAGCTGCTTTCATTTACTGCATATTTGTATAGCAGACTGTATGACTGTACTTGCTTTTGTATAATAGCCTGTAATATAATGGGAAATGAGTTTTCACATTTTTATTTTTTTCCAGAGGGGCAGGGACCCTCCAGACCCCCTGGCAGATTTCATTCCCCAGCAATGTTGACTCCATTGCCCTTGGGTAAACTTAATAAGAACAGCATCTCATATAACCCAGGCGTGAATCCCAGGTGGAGCCCTGCCATCGCTGATGATTCATTTTAAAACAGGTCTGGGTGGTGTGTATTTTTATGTTGTGCAAACATGACCCACACCATGAAAGGAATTTGTATTAACAGACAGTTTTCATTTAAGACTGAAGGAACTGCATACTTTTATTGTCTCAGTACAGCATGCTACAATTAGCTCTTTCCTTTCCACTCACACATTAAAAATCCAGTCTGTCTGTGTTAAATCAGTCATGAATGGTCGCAATGGAAACTGACAGGCTTTGAGGCTTTGACCAACATAAACATAACCTACTTTACAGCCAGGGCTCCTATATATCTGACCTACATTTATCCTGGGAGCTTCACCATCAGGCAGACTGCTGTAACTGGGCGTGGCTGACTATAAACCCCGCCCAAATTGTGCGATATAGTTCCTCATTGGCCAGGAGCTTAGCGTGTCTCTTTCGTGATTGGTCAGTTTCGCTGCCCGTTACAGTTATGGCGCTCATGGGGGCTGAGTAAAGAGGAAGCCACGTTGACACAAAAAGTAATAATTTCTCTTTTTTTCTGACGCCGGGACAGAACCGTCACGTCGTCAACTTACACCTGCTAACTGTGTAACCTCAGCTGGGACATTTAAGTAACGGTAACTATCTCCGTGTTGTATGAATTTGTCGTATTTCTCATTCATTTCTGGTTGTGAAAGCTAACTAGCTAGCTAACATAGCGGCTAGCATAGAAGAGGCGCTCATCAGTTAGCGAGGTAATGCTAACATCCCTCAGCATCAACTGGAGCGGTAACGTTAGCACTGGATACACTAACGTCTTGTAAGCAAACATTAGACAGTACCACAAGGTAAACTTCATAGTGAAACAGTGTTAACAGTGATGTTGAACGATAACGTTACAAACTCAGCTGTAAATTAAAGTATTAGAACTAAAGATGTTAGCAAATGACACTTGATGGAGCTAAAGACTGATGTAGTGGGTTCAGAAAGTGGTTTTGTTTCCTGCAAATTAAACTGAATGTGGAGCTCAAAGCTGTGAATGTGCCCATATCCCAGTAAAAAAACACCCATGTGCACTGCCAAGTGTCAGAGATGGTGTTTCATCATTCACTCTCCATGGACCTGCTCCAGGATTTTACTCCAGGTTTCATCATCACCAAAGCCTGTCTCTGCTTTTCAATAAGTTAAAACGTGATCCACAATTAGTCAGAAGTAAAATTTGAAAGGCATATTGTAAGTGACAGTGTTTGGGAGGTTTGTTCATAATGTGGTCAGTTGAAATAGATGATGGTCAGCAGCAGCTTCCTCACTGTTTTCACAGGTCAGAGACGCCACATCATCTCACAGGATGAGTGTTGGGTTCATTGGAGCGGGCCAGCTGGCTCATGCACTGGTGAAAGGGTTCACGGCTGCAGGTGAGACCACTTTCTTCATTGTGCAATATTTGCCTTGCTCTCAATCCAAGTTAACTGATATCAACTCAACTTTATTTATACAGCACCTTTGATGTGAACATGCAGGCAAAAGTGCTTCACATGGCAAAACTGGAATGACTGGGGCACAAGACAATAAAATATTAAGAAAAGGAAACCAACCAAATCAGAACAAACTAAAGAAAAAGATTATTAAAACTCCATAGAGTAAATAAATAAATAAAATAGAATTAGAAATAAACAGGAGAGATAAAAGAAGGTAACAACCAATGGTTAACGCTTAAAACCAAGACTGTAATATTACTCCACATTAAAAGCCAGATTAAAAAGATAGGTCTTAAATTTACGTTTAAATCATATATCTATACTAACTAATCTGCGGTTGGATAAGGACAAAAATGCAGTCACAACTACACATACACTATACATACATACACACGCATATCTACCTTAATAAGTCCTGCAGAGTTACATACATACACACGCATATCTACCTTAATAAGTCCTGCAGAGTTGACTCACTACTTTTTTTGCAAACCTGTGCACATGTATAAGGCCTTATTATTGTAATTAATTCAATCAATCAATCAATTTTATTTATAAAGCCCAATATCACAAATCACAATTTGCCTCAGAGGGCTTTACAGCATACAACATCCCTCTGTCCTTTGGACCCTCTCAGCGGATAAGGAAAAACTC
>NC_065510.1:27794171-27852553 GCF_006386435.1 Epinephelus moara | reverse complement strand
AATTCTTTAAAAATCATACAATGTGATTTCCTGGATTTTTTTTCTCATTTTGTCTCTCATAGTTGAAGTGTACCTCTGATGAAAATTACAGACCTCTCTCATCTTTCTAAGTAGGAGAACTTGCAAAATCAGTGGCTGACTAAATACTTTTTTGCCCCACTGTACATACATACACACGCATATCTACCTTAATAAGTCCTGCAGAGTTGACTCACTACTTTTTTTGCAAACCTGTGCACATGTATAAGGCCTTATTATTGTAATTAATTTAATCAATCAATCAATTTTATTTATAAAGCCCAATATCACAAATCACAATTTGCCTCAGAGGGCTTTACAGCATACAACATCCCTCTGTCCTTTGGACCCTCTCAGCGGATAAGGAAAAACTCTCCAAACAACCCCTTTATAATTAAAGTAACAGTTTGGCCGATAACCGATACCAATGCTATAAAGAAATCTTCATTATAAAAAAATGAACTGTTTTAAAGTCATTCAGCCCTTCATTACACTACCTATGAATAAGCACAAATTCAGTCACATAAATTTATGAAACAACCTTTAAAAGGACCTTTCTCCTGAAAAACATTTGTAAAAAAAAAAAAAAAAAAAAAAACTGTTTCAAAAAACCTTATTACCATATACATAATATATACTTCCCTCTCTAATATATATTTTATATTGCTGTGAAAACACCAACAAACTTCTCCTTCAAAAACAACTGTATTTATTCAAGTTTCTGGCCAAAAACAACATTTTAAAAGATTAAATTTGAATATATCACCTAATACTAAATTTTACTGTATAGAGTTTGAAGGCATCATAGTGTAACTCAGTGCAACCTCTGTTAGCTGTTAGTTGCAGCTACCAACAGGTACATTTACTAGTTCTCCTTTTGCTGATGTCAACATAGATTTGTTGTTCATAATGTAACATTATCAGGGAAGCAATGAGGTGCGTCTCTTGATGTGAAGATGGTGAGTTTACTGCATCCTTTCGTCCCGATGGCATCCCCTGAACGATCACTGTTCATCCCACACACATTTATATTGACTCCAGGAAGACGGGAAATGTTTGTTTCGAGCTCTGCTTTTTAGCCTGTACAAAATAGATGTGAGGCAATGGGAAATAATTGGCTACTGCTGTCGGTGAATGCCATCTTATTGATGGATGCATCTCTTGATAATAATAATATATTTTATTGCATATTTTGGGTAGTCCTTTATCTGTTTCCCCTTTAGGCTGTTTTAGTCTGTATGAAATGTGTTATATAAATAAATAAAGCTGACTTTCATGTGCTGCTGAGACATGTGAATTTTCCCTCTGGGGATCAGTAAGGTCTTATCTTACAGTTGTCATTTCCTATCTCATCTTACATCCTCATAGCTCACTCTCCACTTCCTCCTGTCTCCCTCCCCAGGTGTGATTGCTACACACAGGATTACAGCCAGCTCCCCAGACACAGATCTGCCCACTGTGACGGGGCTGAGGGTGAGAAGACATGTTTCTGCTTCATTATGTGGTGTGTGGAAATGGGAAGAGAAATAGAAACACGGTGCAAGCGCACGTGTGCAAGAGTGGGCTTGTCTAAGAGGTTATAATAATGTGTGCATGTTGCTGTAACAACACCTGTTTGCCTCCTTTTCTGTTATTTCCCCATTTCTCTGAACACCCTTTCTCTGTTCAACATCTTTGGTTTTCATTTCTTCTTCTTCTTCTGTAGAAAATGGGGGTGAACCTGACGACTAGCAACAAAGAGACGGTCAATAAGAGTGATGTGCTCTTCCTGGCTGTGAAACCCCACATCATCCCCTTTGTTCTGGATGAGATTGGGCCAGACATCGAGGACCGTCATCTCATAGTTTCCTGTGCGGCAGGCGTCACCATCAGCTCCATAGAGAAGGTTAGCCTTTATCACTATCTCTGTCTTGCTCTGTAACCTAGATTTATTGATCTGATGAAGTTTCACAAGCTTTAGATGACTCTATATGTAGTACGCACTTTGTGGTGTTGTTTCAGCCTGCCTGTGGTGTACAAAATAATTTTTTGTCAAACCAGCCACACTAGTCTCCTCTGTCTTCTCCTCAAGCCTTTCTGTCTTCTTATTTGTCTTCTCTCTCTTCCTCCCACCCTATCTCAAATTAATTTTAATCAAAGTGTTTTGGCATGCTCCCAAGCGTGTAAAGGAAACTGTTTTACATCCTGCCACCTCCACACACCTTTCCTGTATTTCCATTCTTGTAATTTCACAGAAGCTGCTTCAGTACCGTACAGCTCCTAAAGTCATGAGGTGTATGACTAATACTCCAGTGGTGGTGAGAGAGGGAGCTACAGTGTACGCCACTGGGACACATGCAGAGGTAAAGTGGACGAACTGTAGATACGAGAGTCAAATGTGTTTTTGGGGTTTCAGGTTTTGCCCTGTGTCTCAGATAAAAGTATCAAAAGCAGCACAGAAAGGTTGAACCAGATGTTTAGCTTTGAATAATTCTTCCACGTCATTACCAGCATGTTGTCCACCTTCTTTCAGGTGGAGGATGGCAAGTTACTGGAGCAGCTGATGGCCAGCGTGGGTTTCTGCACAGAGGTGGAGGAGGACCTCATCGATGCTGTCACCGGGCTGAGTGGCAGCGGACCGGCCTACGTGAGTAACTTCAGAGATGTGTGTTTGTCACAAAGCAGTGTATGTGAGGCAAGGTGTGTAAGAGGCTGTCATCACTGTGTGGTCTGGTATGGAGGAAATAATCTGTGTAATCCTTTATCCCAAAATAGCCTAGACAGGAGTCTGCTGCAATGTTGGTGATTTCAACTTTATGTTAACAGTCAAAGGATTCATTACTCAAATTTTCTCCAAACTTCTTTTTGCACTCAGAGAGCTACTGAGACTTATTCTGAAATGATGTTGGAACGATCTGATGTGCTGTGTTTTTGGAAGACTGGTTGTCATTAGTTATCTATATCTTCAGCTGTCAGGCTTCACAGCTATAGAGCTTAAACCGATGATTATGTGTTTTTATAATCTTATTTTTTGATAAATTATGTAGTCTATAAATTGGCAGAAAAAATAATGACAGCGAGTAAACAAAGCCTCAAAGTGATAGTGTTATTTGATAAAGTCAAAAACTCTATTTATTCAATTCATAATAAGATACAGAGAAAAGTAATCAAATCTTCACAGCTGTAAGCAGCAAGTATTAAGTAGTTTCACTTGATGAATTACTGAAATGCAGATAATTTTGACTATATATACTGCAGTCAGTGCTGACTGTTAAAAACCTCTGCGTGCTCACTGTGTCTTTCAGTGACTGGTGATATTATTTTTTAGATGTTTCAAGGCTGGAGGTTTAGACACAAAGAAAACAGTGGCAGAAGAAGAGGTCAAATGCATGCCAGGATGTGTGTTTTCTTTCTTTTTGTATTTTTTCGTATCGGGATACGTTTTTCCTCTATTGAATGTCTCCTTTAGAAAACACACGAGGGAGCCCAGCTGTGGTAATTGCTTGTATTGCCATGCTTGTTTTTCCAAATCTCGATCACTCCTGCTTTATAAAACGGTCACGTCACATGCCTGCTTAGCAGGCAAAGGTGTGTAGTGGTTGAGGAAATTAAGAATTGTGTCTGTGGGTTATCTGCTGTCTGCATAGAGCTTGAGGTTTTAAACAGGTATTTTTAAATGTAGGCTTGAAGATGTTTGAGCACTAGTTTGCCCGTCCTAACTGTGAGGAGGTGGTGAGGTAACTTTAAATGAAGGGGATGTCAATGTTAAAGAGTCAACTTGTTGTTCTATGCAGACTGGAGGCTGAAGAATGAGAAAGAAGCAAAGAAAGCTGAACAAATCATTAATCTGTTGACTCAAATTCTTGATAAATCAGATTGTTGGTTTGTATATAAAGTCTGTACGAGGGCTGGGCGATACTGAGAAAATGGAATACCTCCGTATTGATATTGTGATGATACTGTAGGATTGACTATTGGTGCTTCCACAAAATATCAATACAATGAGATTTCTGCTAAATAATCATCAGTAATGTGGATATAATGACTAAGTGAGCTAAGGCAAACAATACAACAGTCAGGTCAGTTAATAAAATTACATTACTTTACTGTAATGCAGCCTTTAAAACCAAGAAAAGACAACACCTACAATATTACGCCATCCAAAATCTAAGACGATATCTAATTTCATAACATGTCGATATATGATCAATATTTTGCCCAGCCTCAGTCTCTACATTTGATAAAGATGTGATGACATTACTGCATAAAGGCAAAAACATTTAACTGTGTGTGTTTGTGTGTAAACAGGCGTTCACAGCCCTTGATGCTCTTGCAGACGGGGGAGTGAAGATGGGTCTGCCCAGACGACTGGCTGTCAGACTTGGAGCTCAGGCCTTGTTGGTCAGTTGTGTTTATTGTGTGTGTGTGTGTGTGTGTGTGTGTGTGTGTGTGTGTGTGTGTGTGTGTGGTATTTGTGTCTGTTTCACTGCGCCTGTTCTCAATATTAAGCCTCCGTGATCTATTGGTCATCTGTTTCTGAAGACAGAAAATGCAGTGAGATTGAGTTGCTGCTTTCAATGCACCAAATATTCCTACTGTCTTGAAACTGCTGACTTAAGTCCCTAAAAATGATGAAACTCTGGAAATATAAAACTCAGTGTGATATTCTGACAAAGAAAAAAGATGAAAAAGATCAGTTTTCAACACGTAGCTGTTTTCTGCAGGGTCAACACAGGTGATTGGTGAAAGCAGAAATTTCTAATTGCTGCTGTTTTCAACCTGATTAATAAAAATAGATATTGCTTGAATTTGTTAACGCTGACACTGTTTTGATCCCAATTTGGCAATTTGTCAAAATAGATTACTGGAAACGATTAACTTCAAACTGTTTTTGCAGTCGTGGCAGCTGCTTCAGGCTCCGTCTTCTGCTCAGTGTGTTCAGCTCCTTTCTGCATTTTTATGAGCAATGTTCTGTTTTGTCCCTTTTTTTTCCTGCACGAGTCTCTTCAGATGTTGTTATTTGTTGTAGACAGTAAATGCTCTTGGTCTGAGTGTCTCCTCTTGTTTGCACATTTGTCTCCAGGAAACACTCTCCAAAGGCACTGTGGCTGCATAGTCATACTCGCCTATTGTAAGCCAACAAGCTGCCTGGAAAATCTTTCTCCAAAGAAAAAATTCAAATCTTGTGTACGTCAGATTAGATTTAATTTCTTAGATGGACTTTATTTGTGATTGATTCTACAGTACAATGCACATGTGAATCTCTCCCGTTATGATGATGACAAAAGCATTTTTGTCACTGAGGATGCGTCAGCACTCCACGGCTAAGAAGAAGTTAACAATACAATGACCTTCATATAAATCCTCGTCTCCCTCCGCTTCTTAAGCTCTCTGTCATGTTCATGTTTTTCGTCAGGGAGCAGCGAGGATGCTGCTGGACTCGGAGCAGCACCCCGGCCAGCTGAAGGACAATGTGTGCTCACCAGGGGGCGCCACCATCCACGCCCTGCATGTCATGGAGAGCGGCGGCTTCCGCAGCCTCCTGATCAATGCAGTGGAGGCTTCATGCATCAGGACACGGTGAGACTGTCACGCCTGCAAATACAAATCAAAAAGGATACTGATACTGATGATTAAAACAACAATTTGGCTGATTGTGAGTAGTTTTTGGTTGTAGTTAAAGTAAAGTCATTCAGTCCTTTGTTACTCTACCTTCGAATGAGCACAAGTTCAATCATATAAAAGTATGAACACTTCATGAGAACATTATGATTCACCTTTGACCAATACTCATTTTTACTGAACGGAGCTTGAACGCATCATAATGTAACTCAGTGCAGCCTCCCTTAGTTGTGAGTTCCAGCCACCAACTGCTTAGAGCTAATGCTAACCAGTTATCCTCCTGCTGATTTTTAACACAGATTCGTTGTTCACAATGAAGAACTATCAGAGTAAAAAATAGGGTGCGTCGCCTGATGTTTAGATAGCGATTTTACTACATCCTTTCGTCTCGAAGGTGTCCCGGGGAAGATCTCAGTTCATCCCAGAAACATTTTCTATTCTTCCCGGGATGGAGCTCTGCTTTTTAGACTGACACAACAAAGAAGACATCAGCCACTACCATCGGTGAACATCTTATTTGCCGATGGCAGTCAACAAGGCGAATACCAGCTGATAAATCAGTGCATCCCTTCAAATCACACATCTAAACCAACAGCAAGACCAGATTTCTCAGCCTTGTCTCACCTTTTGCTGTTTTTGGCCCCAAAATTTCCCCTAAGTTGTCAAGATGTTGTGAATTATTTTTATTTATAAATCTGCTTAATATTTTTGTCAGTTGATTAATCATTTTGTCTGTAAAATATTAAGATGATGGCAATTGTCCATCACAAAGTTCTCGAGCCAAAGAAATGTCTCATTCAGTTTATAATGATATTAAAAGTAGCAAAGACCTTTAAGAAGATGAAGCCATCTTTGGGATTTTGCCAGACACGCCACATTGAGAAATGTTGACCATTAATTTTCTGACAAGTCAATAAATCAATCACCAACCATTGTGGCACAAAATTTGAAAACGTTGTATTTCTGTATTCCACTGTCAAGACCATCAACACCTGCTGCAGAGGCATTATATAGAAATTATTCTTTATACAAAAACAAACATGAATATTTCAGGAATGCAGTTCGCTCTTGACCCTGTTATGGTACAGGTCCACAGGAGCCGTCATTTCCACACTTCCCATTAATTGTATGTAAGCAGCTGTGCAATGCATTCTGGTCGCGCAGCTTTGCGTTTCAAGAAACAGGGTGTCCATTCCTTGTGTGCATAAAGTAGAATCTAGGTTACTTAATGCAGATCAGGGCCGTCCGCCGTGACTCGCTGCCTCTGAAACTCCTGAAAAACTGTTAAACTAACCATTGTTGAGCTAGAATAAAGACGGAATCAGGAACTGCATGGCTTATTTCTCACAGTAGATATTTTCAGGAGCACATTATGGTGCTTTCGTAATTTAAGACCAAGTTTCTAAAGGAGCCGCCATGTTGGTCTGGTTTTAAATCTGGGAGCAGACAGCCCATGGACCTAATGGGACACCCATCCAGAGCCCAATACAAATGCAAAGTCTGCTGCTCTTCATGCTTTGTAGTTTTCAAACTGAAGGAAATATGACACACACACACACACACACACACACACACACACACACACCTGTGTTTGTACTGTATATCTAAACACCAGGCGTTCTCTTCCTCTCACAGGGAGCTGCAGTATCTGGCGGACCAGGAGCGCATCTCTCCAGCAGCCATTAAGAAAACGACACTGGACAAGGTGCTCCAGCAACCCGGAGTCACAGTCAGCGGAGTGGCTAATGGGAACGGCAAATCAGGGCTCAGCCTGTTCAACAATCGCGGCCCCGGGATCAAGAAGAAGAACTGAGTACACAGAGGCAGGCGCACACACAAACACATCACAGGTTTGAGTGTACACACGTGTACACACATGGACATACATGCATCGTATATAGCTGGTCTGATCTGAAATCAGATCCGTTTCACTTCACATAAATGCCAAATTATTTATTCCTACTTGGGTTACATGCGGACAGTGGACCTGCTGGTGTCATCACCACATTACACACAAGCACAGGTGCATTCTGGGTGTGTTGCCCACAGTTATAGCCTTATGTTGTAATGCAGGATTACTGTCTACACATACACAAATCCAGATAGACAGTGAAGAGCAAAAGTGCATTTGCAATCTGTTGTCTGTTTGTTTGGGCTCTCAACTATCTAAGGCTGTTAAGGCTGCTAAAACAGTAATGACCCAGCGGGCCATCATGGGATCCTGGTACACACCAGGCAGCAGATGGCTGCTGGGATACCATCAAGCTCTTAATGTTTGTCTTTAATGTCTTTCTTTTAAAACAAAAATGAAGCCACGGTGTAAATCATCCTGTACCCTTCTTCTGTTTGTGCTAATAATTATTTTATGTTGGACAACAGTATTACACTGTTCACAAAGACTGAACAAAACAAAGAATAACTTTTATGTATGGTTATTTTGATTGTCGTATTTGAACACTATGGTCTTTCATGCAATGTCATAATGGGGTTTCTTCTAGCACATTAAGAACACTGTGCCTTCGACCCTTTGGACCCACAGTATGTATGTATTTCTTGCAAGTAAAGGTCATTCAGAGCTTTAAAAGAAATGCTTTTTGCTCAGATCTCTTTTTTCACTTCCTGTTTGTGAAGGACGTCACATGTCTTAAACCCCAAATCTTGAAATGGTATCTTGTAACTCTTGATGTCTTATTATATAAAGGCACCTTTTACATTTTCTCTCCTTAAGAAAGTGTGATGTTGTTACCTGAAAGTCCTACAAGAAATTCATCTACACAAAGAAGCAACATTATATGAAGATATTTTCATATAGATCAGTCCGTCCTTTTTGTGTATTTGTATCGTTTGTTATATTTTTAACCCCATAATTTTGCACGTTATGTATTGTTTTGTTTGGATTATCAACCACTGAGTTGGTGACGGTCAAAATATCAATATTAAAGCAGCAGAATCAAATGCGTTTGTTTCAAAGCTCCCTGAGTTGAATATGAGTCTGGTTTGACTCTGCACTCCATGCATTTATTTTATGGTATAGTTAGGACTCACCAGACTTCATCACTGAGTAATTAAGATGCACCCTGGCCTGCAGATGGCGCCCTACGATCACACGACCAAATCACACATGCCAGCTAAGATCAAATTACCCTCTTCACATAGCTTCCAGTTGAGAGTGACTTAAAATTGACCCTGGCCCAACATCAAATATAACCACACCACCTCACTTATTGGCATTAGCTGTACTGCTACTGTTACATGATTCATCAGCATTCTTATTTTGTCCGCTCCAGCATGCCACTGTCTCTTCAGTCTCTTCCCAGTCACATTCCTGATCACCCAAAGTCTGTGTGTATACTAAATAATAGGAGGTTAGATAAATGTGTTTTTCCTTACTGGCCTGGAGGTGCAAAGAGGAAACACTGTCCAATTTTAGAAGCTTTCTGTCAGCAGGACATATGACCAGAGAGAGGGGTCATGAATGTCTCTGCAGATCCAGCCTTCTCCCGTTCTGTTTATGTTGACATAATTATTACTTAACAAGTTAAGAAACATAAGGGGTCTGCTGTCAGGGGTGGAAGGAGAATCTTCACTTAAAGGAGCACTTCACCCACAAAATGAGCATTTGTAAATCACTTAGTCAGGCTGTGTTAACTTAAATTTGTCATGTCTCCATGGAAAACTGCAAAGAAGTTGAGTTACTGATTGATTAGGGAACCTTTCAACAACAGCAAAAAACTCTCACACAACTCGTGCAGTACAATCTAAGTCTCATTTATCCAGTCATGCTCAGCACTTCCCACATACAAGCATTTTTGCTAAAACCTTACTGTGTAATACTGAAATTGAAACTTATCCATGTTCTCTGCAAAGCCAGACTCCAGTGCCAAGGTTACTGTAGTGAAATGCATGAGGTTAGCAGGTACTAAGCATATGCCTGTATAAATGAGACTTGGATTATATTAGGAGTTGTGTGAGAGTTTGTAAAATGAAATTTTGATATAGTTTTGCTGTCATTAAACATGATTCCCAGTCAATTAATAACTCAATGTTTGACATTTTCTGTGGAGACATGCAAGAAAAAGTTTTCTTGATGGATTCAAGGTAATATGGCATCAATAATTCATATACAAATGGTCATTTTGTGGGTGAAGTACTTCTTCAAATAAAAGTACCCATGCCACAATATAAAAATGCTCCATTAAAAAAGTCCTGCATTTAATATCTTGAGTAAAATATGCAGAAGTATTATCAGCTAAATGCACTTATAGATTGATCCTAGTACTTATTCTGGAGTAAAATGTCCCCTGTGACTGATGTGATGTTATTGGATTGTTAATACTGTTGTGTTTGTAAGTCAGTGTAAGTAACAATTAATTGCTGTGAGTACTTGAGGTGGAATTTTATCTAATTTATTTACAGTTTGGTAGTTTAGTCGAGTGGTATTCAAACTAGGGGTCGGACCCCTCCAGAGGGTCACCAGATAAATCTGAGAGGTCTTAAAATGATTAATGAGAGAGAAGAGGGTGTTCAGTTTCACACATTTGTATCAGTTTTTTTTTCCTTTGGAATTTTTTTAATAACTCTCTGAGCCTTGAGGGGTTTAACCCTTTAAAACCTGAGTAAATTGGCTTGATTTCTTTTAAAAACATGGGGCGAAGGCAGCGAGTAAGAAGAAATTACCCCCAAAAATTGCAATGAATTAGTAAAGAGAATATTTAAAAAGAAAAGAAAAGTCAAAACATACAAACAAGAAAACTACCTGCTTAAAAATTAAAATTATTATCCAACATAATTTTAAAATGTAATAATAACTCTGAATATAGTTTTCTTTAGCTTTTTTCTTTTTCCTAAGTTTTTGTTTTTAAATAATTCTCCAATTTTCTTGTTTAAATGTGTGGGACATTTCTTACCAAGTTGCTCATTGCCATTTTCCCCATGTTTTTGAAAGAAATCACAGTTTGCTCAGGGTCCAAAGGTTTGAAGACTTCCGAAAGGCATCTGAAAGCAGCACAAGAAAAGTGATGTAGCTCCAGGTTTCAAAGAGTTAAATGACATTTAGAGGAGACATCATGATGCTTTAGTGGAGATGCTCACAAAACAGTTTTTGCAAGAGGTTACAAGCAAAAACGATAAGGAAACACTGGTTTAATCTTTGCATGCTTGTGTTGTATTTTATACACTATAACCTTTATTTAAAGGTTTACAATGAAGGAGTGGAGCTTAGCGTTTGTGAACATGCAAGCCAGCCAAATTTAATATAAAAGCCAACCCCAGATTCACTCACACTGTGTATTTCACCTGGCTATATATCGTTTTTTCAGCACTGTGTCTTTTGATGCCTGCTGTTTACAGTCTGTCACCTGGTTGCTGCCTTTTTATAAAGCTGTGACCTCACCTGAGCTCTGTAGGGGGACATGGAAAATCAGAAAATACAGGCAGAGGACAGAGTCTCTATAGAAAACCATGTCACCACACATTTCTGGTTGGGTATAAGTGATAATTGGATTATTTCTGTATTAATCTCTACATTGCTTTTGTCCCTGCATAGTATATCTTTAATAACTAGGAAGTCACACTGAGATTAAAACCTCTTTAACAAGTGAGACCTGGCCAAGACAGGGTCAAATAACTGCATCCAACACGGACAGGACAACAACATCAACAGCAACACAAAATACACAATACAGTGCATTCAGAAGGCAGCAATATTTAGTCATGTGTCCGTTATTTGAGACAACTGCAGCTAGCAGTGACCACCTTCATTATAATATAAGATTGCTATAGTCTGTCTTTTATGTGAAATCTTAATCTTAAATTCTCATGTAAAATACAAGTACCTGGATGATATGCTTCAGTGCAGTACATGAATAAATGTTACTTCCACCACTCGGTGCTGCGAGCTTAGAAACTAAATATCAATGAGTCCTGAGTTGGTGTGATAGTAGAGGACAGAAGTGCAGTTACATTTGGGTATGTTATGAGATTGTGGTAGCTGCAGCAGACTTGAAGTCTGTGAGGTACTCAAGTCTAGATATTTAGGCCCATTCCTACGCTCCAGGCTGCTACATTTTGGATTAACAGATGCCACTTTGTGCGGGAATGAGATAGGCCTGTGGGTCTATTCAGGCAACACACAGGTGCATAATGGCGAAGTAAAAATGATGGAAGGAAAGTGATGGTTTGTGAAGAGCCATGTCCTCATTATAATTGAACAATTTGTAGCTGTTGTAGGATTAGTTTATTTTCCTTAAACTAATACACACACCAGTGTCCCTTGATTAAATTGCGTCCCGCATGCTCTTAGTGCACTCGGGCTGTTTATTTGTGCGTGCAATGGTTTTTCCTCCGCCGCTGAAGTGTCTCGGTAATCCCTCTTTTATTGTGAAAGGTTATTCTCCGCATGCTCCTGCCTCTGTCCGTTAAGATTAGCCATTCCTGGAGAGACTTCCATTTGCCTCTCATTATTAGACTTCTGTTACCTTTCGTCGGTCAGGCAGCTTTGAGCACCTCTCTTCCACCTAAGGTGAAGAGGATGTGCCTTGTGTCAATCATCTTGACACCGGCAGAGGGGCTAAGATGGCAGTTCAATGGCAGATAATCCTGAGTGGAAAGTTTGGACTGTGTGTGTGTGTGTGTGTGTGTGTGTGCGTGTGCGTGTGCGTGTGCGTGTGCGCGTGCGCGTGCGTGTGTGTGTGTGCTCGCCACAGCCCAGCATGGGATTTCTATCCACAGGTAGGCCAGATGCTACCTGTCATCTCCATTCAATCAATGTAATCACTGACCTTTGCAGTAACATGGTTGTTTGCATATCGTATCAAGGCCAGGGGGAGTGCCAGAAACAAAGATGAGTGAATAGATGGAAGGGCTTTTTCTTTCTTATTCTCCTCCATCAGCACCACCGCCAAACATCCACCTAATCCCTTCTAAAATGAAAAATTTAGAGAGACAAGCTAGGAAAGAGGTTTTTGTGGGCAGTCAAGTCTTCCATACTCACCGCTTGTGCAACGCTGTATTGTCAGTAGTGTTTGTGTGTGTGTGTGTGTGTGTGTGTGTGAGACCCATACAAAGCTATGATCTGCGGGCTGATACAGTATCAGTTAGGTGCAGCTGTCTGGTGAAACAGTCGCAGAAAGGGGAAGCTCTGACAGTTACCACACAGTCAGTGAATCTGCAGTATGGGCTTCCCTCTCCTGCCAACTTGCAATGTACAGAGGATCCCTGGGAACACACACTTTGATCTGCTGATGCTTATCTGGGAGTCAGATGTGCACAGAGGTGTGTAGCAGCGGGCGAATATTGTTTGGCCTCATATTCAGATCTTTTACATATCTTTGATTGTTTGATTGTTATTAGTGATGCATTTGCATGAAAGCAGCATGTTATTGTGGTATCTATTCAGGGTGAACTACTTTACATACTGTTGTTCAGCAGTTTCATGTCTAAAAAAAGTACTATATTTAATGAACTGATAGAGGCTTGAAATGAAAATTTCTTCCTCAAATCTAGAAATTAATGTGTAAATATAGCTGTTGGTTAAATGTACTTGAGTAAAAAGTACATTTTCATCTGAAATGTAGAGGACTACAAGTATATCATGTACTGTAAAAACCAAAGTACTTAGCTCAAAATACCCCAAAATACCTTGAAATCTTACTTAAGTGCGTAGCTTGAGTAAATTTTACTTCCCACCACTGTGTTTGTGTTGAATGGTAAATGGACCTGCACTTGTATAGCACCCTTCTAGTCATCCGACCACCCAAAGCACTTTTTACACTACGAGTCACATTCACCCATTCATACACATTCACACGCTGGTGGCCGAGGCTACCATACAAGGTGCCACCTGCTACTCAGTTTTGAACACACTCACACACTCCTGATGAACAGCCATTGGGAGCAATTTGGGGTTCAGTATCTTGCTCAAGGATACTTCGACATGTAGGCTGGAGGGGCCAGGGATCGAACCACTGATCTTCCGATTGGTGGACGACCCGCCCACATCACAAGTTTTTCAGGGGTTCCTAGTGCCAGTGTGTTATTAGATAAAACAGATGTTGACAAAGTTTTCCTTTGGGGATGTAATTTATATATGAAAAAATGTAATAAATTCCAGTATATTTTATCGCAATACTCATCTTATCGCAACATATTTAAAATCGCAGTAATATTGTATCGTGACTTAAGTATCTTGGATATATTGTATCATGGATCTTCTAGTGATTCCCACCCCTATCTGTTACAAGTGAAAATTCTGCAAGTTAAAGTCCTCATTATGCAGAATGGTCTATTTCTGAATAATATATTAATAATATTGTATTATAACTGGATTATATGTTGGTGCATTTATGTGTACGCATCACTTTCAGTGTTGCAGGTAAAGGTGGGGCTAATTCTACTTAACATACTGCGGGGTAGCTCATCTATAATAATATATTACGATAATATTCTGTATTAAAGGTGCTGTATACAACATTAAGAACATTAATATAGCACAAACTGCTAGAGATATAGTGGAGTAATGCCATCCTGGCCAGAGAATGAAGTCATGCTCCCTCTGCATTTGTTGTCATCTGAGCCTCTCTGTTTTTTGTTGTGGTAGTTGTGCCAGTTGCACGTGCAAGTGAGTCCCTGTGTGTGTGTATTCCACTTGCTAGCTAATCGCCACTGCTCTGCACTGCACTCATACAGCCGCTGATAATGCCATCCCAACCCTCAGTGGCAAAATTGTGTCATTGTGGAAGCATGGCACCCACCCTCCTTCTTTACTCCATTCAGTACATCAGTCACATGATCACAGCCTTCCATAATACCTGGGTTATTCACAAATTACTGGCTCATCATTATGTGGAATTTGTATGAATTTTGGTGCATTACTTTAAGTAGGAAAATGTACGAATATTGCATGAGAGCAGCCTGCTGCTAGCCACCGGCTCAGCCACCTCCATGTTGAGAGCCATGTGCAGGCAATCCTGGCTTGGACTCTGAACCATCAATATGCTCATTTAAGAGTCGACTTAAAACTCTCCTCTTTGGTAAAGCTGATAGTTAGGACTGGCTCAGGCTTGCCTTGGACCAGCCCCTAGTTAGGCTGACATAGGTCTAGTCTGCGGGCGGACTTCCTGTGATAATCGAGCTTCTCTCTCCATTTGCAAACATCCATGTCCCATTAATGCTACAGGCTCAGCCTTCTCCCCCTGAGCTTTTGTGCTGCCTTGTGTGTCCACGGATCGCAGTTGCGCCTGGATTGTGAGTTGTAGTTGCGCTGCTGCCGTGTTCCTGCCTGATGCCTACTATTACTGCTATTATTATTAGTCATACCTCTACCATTATTATAACCTTATAACTAATATTGTGACATACATATACTATCATGCATATAAAATTCATAGGCTACTACCATATACTACTATTACTATAGATTATTTCTATTATGATTATTATGTTATTGTTTTTATTGTTGTCGCTGTACATCTCTCGTTGTGTATCATTTTGTCATATGCATTACTCTTAGTTTATTATGTTGATTTGTTGTGTACACCCAACATTTATTGTGCCTCTGTCGGTGCTGGAGGAGGGATCTCTCCTCCATTGCTCTTCCTGATGTTTCCACCATTTTTTTTCCACCGTTAAAAGGGTTTTTTTCCTTATCCACTGTGAGGGTCCAAGGACAGAGGGATGTCGTATGCTGTAAAGCCCTGTGAGGCAAATTGTGAATTGTGATATTGGGTTTTATAAATAAAACAGACTGAATTCAACTGAATGTCATGAAGCACTTTTAATAATCTGAGTCTCCAAAGTAGCAAGTGAATAAAGCTGTAATGATATAAAATGTATATTTACCTTAATAGTGTAAAGTGGTATAAACCTGAAATACTCAAGTAAAGTACATGTACATGAGTAAATGTACTTAGTTACTTGCCCCCAATGTGTGCTATAGTATAATAAGCATTTATATTGGTGTATATTCTCATCATGCTGCCTCTCCTCAAGAGCTTGCATTCATCAGTAGTGTTGTTATGGGTGTCTCCCCATAAAATAATAAGAAACACATCTTCCTCTCTTATCCAGTCTTTGCCGATAAAACACCTTTGGATGAAAAATTGCTAATCCTGAAAACACAATTCTTAACCTCACCTCAGAATGACTTAACAGGCTGTAAGATTACGTCTGGGCTAAATATTATTATTAGTCATTTCTTAAAAATACCACGCCTAATTAAATGGTGTTTCAAAATGCAGCTCGACTTTCAGCAGCCTGGCAGAGATTTACTTTGATTTCTTAAAGGCCTGCGAAGGCCCGAGCAGAGATAACAGTTGTTGAATATGTAACACCAGCCATTTTTCATAAACTGAGTGGCATTATCCAGAAATAGGCTGCTAATATTGGTTGAGTGCTTTCTTGCCTTGTATCGAAAGTCATTAGTTTCCCAGAATGGAAATGGAGTATTGATAAACTACTATACAATGGTCCTAATAGTTTTGTTGTTAAATTGTACTGTAATTGAGGATGGATAGTGTATGATGTATGTCGGGTTTATAGGGGTTTATGGCTTTCATTTAGCTTCTGAACTAAAAACAGATTGGGAAAAGTGGGATTTTAAAGTTGTCAGGTAGCCAAACAGCGAAAACAGTTACTGATTCAAACAAACAGCATCAGTTCGTATTGCATATGAAACCAAAAACACATATTCTAAATTTCTTTACAACCTCACAGCCTCAAGACAAACGATTAAAAAGTGAAAAATGTTTTCTCTGGAACCTGAATTAGGAAATCATCACTTTTGAAACTGCTATTTCATGTCCTTTTGTAGAGGAAGTACAACACTGATAAAAATCTACGTGTCAGTTAGATCATTTTTGTAAAGAAGGTCATCAGCTTAAAAAACAGGACCTGTAGAGTAAATTGTAAATCTGTCTTGGATCAGTAATCAACATTTCTGTGTGTGTGTCACAGTAAGTTAAGTTTTGTTTCTCTTTTTTCCCACTTTCTGGCAGCTTATTATAGCTGTTTATTAATCACAAAAAAAAAGTCAAATTAGGAAAAGTGCAGCCCAGTTTATCCTCAACCCTGGTGTCACATTTAAATCCCCCAAAGTTGATGGTAATCAATAAGAATGACAGCATCAGATGTTTTCATTTTAATTCCATCTCCCTGTACTATTGTTGGAGCCAATCAGTCAGCTACTTCTAATGTTAGCTCTAAGTTTAGAGATATGCACAGAGGTGGGGGGGGGCGCCTTGTCACACTTTCCACACTGACTGTTGTTACAACCGTCCATCACACAGTAGTAGCGTCTCTTGTCTCTTTAAATGCGGGTTGCGTAGATCCTTCATGAATGAAACCATGTGATCCAAACATCATTTGACGTCTGGCGCCTCCGACCATAGACTAAAACAAGCGAGGAAGGAGTGGATATATGTAGACCTGCGAGAAGGCGTGAGCGGAAAAAACATTTCTCCAGCTGTCTCTCTCCACACCGGGTCGACCAGCCATCGGCGAAACCCAACCTTCGAAGGTGCGGTGGGCGAAAGGCGCCGGTTTGACTTCTGGTGAGTCAGCTTTTGTCGAAGTCAAAACTGAAATTGCTTTTAAAAAAGTGCTGAATATAGATGTGCTGTTTTGCTGAGTGTGCACGACCACCGCCGCTGCCATGCCGTTACCCGCCGCGCTTGTGTTGCCGCTTTTCCCGGTGTTCGCCGCTGCCGCTGCCGCTGTCCTGCTCAGCCGAACTCACAGCCGTTTAAAGGGCAGCAGGCTGGTAGTGCTGAATCATCACGATCCAGTCGTCATCCAGACCCGCACATGCTGTTCCGAGACCGGGTCGTTTCACGCGGAACAGCCACGCTAACCGACCAACCGGTGATTTCATAATAACACAGACAAAGGGGGTGTACGTTGCGTACGGCTGTCAAGCTTAAAAAAGAAGCCATGTGTCGGAATTAGAGGACCGTGCGGTGCGGGGAGTACGAGAGCGAGTCGGCTGTCTGTGGCGCTGGTATGGCCGGGGATTCCCTCGTTTTACGGCCACTAAATGGCTAGATATTCAGAAAGGTGAGAGTAAAGAGAGCTAGGGAACAAACCTGAACACAGAGTAACAACTTAGGGCAGCGGAAACCCTCGAAAACAACACACAACCTCAACGCTAGCTTCCCCGGCTGTCCTCTCCTCGGGGTGCTGAAGCGGCAGCGGCGGACACAGACCCAAAGCCTCCCGCTGTCGCTTCACAAACTGACTTCGTCTGTTGCTCCCTCACAGGTAAGATGTGCAGTCAGCTGTTCGTTAAGTGGTTTTTATTTGTGTTGCGGGCGGTTTGACGGACTCTCGATGTAATCTTTCCTGCTTGCTGAGTTGGCGGTGTGACAGAAGTGGAAATGTGCCTTAAAATAAAAGCCGGCGACAACAACAAACAACAAACAACCCCCCGGCTGTCATTGTGGTGTAACTGTCAACCGTCCAGCGGCTAGCTTCAGAGTAGCCTCCCGTGAGAGGGCAGCGGTGACTCTGCTCCCGCGACTGTTTTGACATTTGCTTTGTGTGTCAGACGCTGTTCCTCCGACAGGCCTGCTGTTCATGTATCTACCAACATTATGGTGATACATTTTTAATGTTTAAGTCACTTGTGCTGTCGGTTTAAACACAGAGAAACAGTCTATTTCCTGGCGTGCCTGGTTGTACGCCGGCTGGGCTCGCGGCAGAGATGCTGATTCATCACAACGTTGTTATTTCTCAACGTTTGCGCGAGCAGAGCGGAGGCATGAGGGAGCCATGGCAACATGGCACCGGCGGCAAGCGGGCGGACAAAGGTCTGGCGCGAGGGAAGGAAGAGCTCGGTTTATATTGGGGGGTTTGGCTTTGAGATAAATAGGCCCGGTCATGTAGTGGATGTTGACGTGTTTATGGGATAATTAGAGCTCGCGTGGGCTGCGGAGTGTGTGTTTAAAATGTCATTAGTGCTAAATTTGTTCAGTTTTTTGTGTCAGTGAGGTTTGGTTAGTCAGCGGGATCAAATACATCTTCAGTCAAAGTGGATTTAAGGCACAGGCTATGGGGGGGATGTGCACACAGGCATGATAAATATCACGCTGTAAATTATTTAGGCCTAGTTTATTAACCTGTTTTCACTTTTGGGTTATGACTGGAATAAAACATCTTAACAGTTACAAGCAGTCAGCCTGTGATACTCACTGTCCTTGATACCTTGCAATGACCTCACTCACCTTCTCTCAAAGTCTACATGTTAAATATATTTTGGTTGAAAAGGAGGCATTCCCATGTCAGTTTATGTTATGTTCACTGCTCATGCAGCCACACAGAGGCTTGTGCTAAAAAAAGAAAGCACCTCAATGAACTGTAATGCGCTGCAACAGAATATCCTCTGATTGATCTCTTGTAGATGGGCCATTATCTGCTGCCTGGTAGCAACCTATGAGCACTGCGACTCTTAAACACTGAGGAGTATTAGGGAGGCTCTGTGGGCTCAAGAAAAACAGAAACTTCACCCCCTAATGACTCCATATCAGCAGCTTTAGTTAGAGTCAGCACTCTGCGGAGTGTATCAAAAGTATGTAGTAAGCAAGTTGGCAAGTACTGTAATAGAGGGTCATAATGATGAAACAGTTGTATCAGTATTGGAGAGAAGAGCAACCCCCCCTTACTGTCTCTCTCTCTCTCTCTCTCTCTCTCTCTCTCTCTCTCTCTCACACACACACACACACACACACACACACACACACACACACAACCAAGGGGCTAAACTTTTTTTATACTTGGTATCAGTATTTAATCAGTGCTTGAAGTGCATTTCTCTGTCAAGTACTTTCCCCATCCTTCCCTGGTGTTCACGGTAATTGAACGCTGACCAATGCTTATGTGTGCAACTTTGCTGATGGTGGCGGAGCGGCAAGGCGCGCGGAGCAAGGGGGATGAAGGAAGAGGGAGGAAGAATGAGAGATGGGATTTGCGGAGAGATTGAGAACAAGGACCTTTTTGTCTTCAAGGCATTCCCCTGAAAATGCTGAGGCGAAGCAAATGCGCTCTCGCTTGACAGATGGCGTTTTCACTTGTTACTTACCACAGCTAGTTTCTTTGCCTTGTCGTGTGCATGTGTGCATGTGTGTGTGTGTGTGTGTGTGTGTGTGTGTGTATGTGAGAGAGAGAGAGAGCAGGAGATATAAAACACCTATAAGATGCTAAGATCTAGTTGCTGTAGGCGCTCTGTGTGTGTGTGTGTGTGTGTGTGTGTGTGTGTGTGTGTGTGTGTGCGAAACAGAGAGAGAGCACAGTAAGCACCAAGGTTAAAAATTGTGTGTGTGTGTGTGTGTGTGTGTGTGTGTGCGCGCGTGTGTGTGTATGTGTGTGTGTGTGTGTGTGTGTTAGGTGCACTTGCAAGATGTAGGAGAGGGAAGTGCTTTTACTATCAGTTGGCCATTACAACATTTTGCACTTGGCAGTTGATTCCTCTCCATCCTTTAACAATGTCTGACCTGAAGCTTCTCTCTCCAGGAGGAAGTCCTAAGTAATGAGTGTGTTTTACCACATCAGACATGTGTGTGAGTGTGTGTTTGTGTGTTGAGTGTTCATAGAAACTTGTTTGACTCCCTGCATGTACAGAGGTCAGGTTGATGTAACACTGTGTAAAACCTCCTCTAGGTATGTGAAGAAGGAGGGATGGGACAGGAGATTCTGAGCCTTTTATCCTACCGGGAGGAAGAGTTTAACTCGCGTTAAGAACTGAAAAGATTAGTCGATTAATCAGTTAGTCAATTAGGGAATTTATCGGCAACCATTGTCTTACTTTTTTAGCAAAAACTTTAAAGAATGACTGGTGCAGTCTTCTGAAATGAGAATATTACTGTTTTTATTACCCTTTTATAGTAGTAAACTGAATATAGTGGGGTTTAGAGATTTGGCCGGATGCATCGCATTTATAGATCTAGATTTATAGACCAGTCTATTATTCTAGAAATAATTGTTCATATCGATTGCCTTAAAAACTTTGTCTAGGTTTGTGTTTTATTTTGGGCTGCAAGTAATTATTATTTTCCATTATTGATTAATCTGCAGATTATTTTTTGGAATGATCAATCAGTCTATGAAACATAACAAAAGCAAAATGTGATGTCTTCAGATGTTTTATTTTGTTGACTAAAGGTCCAAAAAATACAAAATGTGTAGTTTACAATGATATATGAGAAAGAAAATCAGCAAATCGTCTCATTTGAGGGCAGAGAGCAGATCATTTTTGGCATTGTTTCAGTGTTCTTGCTTAAAAAATGACTAAAACAATAAAGCTTTTATGTAAATTTTGCTGATGGACTAATTGATGTTGATCAACCAATCAATTATTTGTTGAATTGTTTCTGCTCTTTGATGCCTTATGCCTAATGTACAGTAAGCTACTTACTGATACACGCACCTGAACAAAATTCTATTCGATAGCTTACTTTAAGGAATATAAAAATGTTCTTCTGCAAACCTTCTCTTAACAAAACAATATTAATGTTTAAAATTCATCAGTGTTTAAGTTTTTTTTCTTTCTTCTTTAGGCAAGAACTTTGCCTAAATTATAGTCTGAAATGAGAATAGTTGTAATATTGCCAGGAAATCAAATTAAAGAATAAGCAAACAATACTAAGAACCTGAGCAAGGTAGTTGACCATTTTTGATACTTATTTTAAGGTGATGTTTTGGTCCTAACACCGAGCCTTACATTGTATCATGTTCCTGTTGTACTGTTGCTGGATCCATCCCCGCTCTGGGAATTGTGTTAAAGAAGAAACTTCACAAAGCCTTTATTGCAGCACTATAGTGCTGGATTGCATTAGATTGCACAGGTGTTCACAATATTGTGTCCACCTCCTGTGCGTGCGTGTGTGTGTGTGTTTGTTTGTGTATGCGTGTGTGTGAAAGAGTTTGGTGTTTGCGGAGATAATTTCTGAGCGGCGCCTGCATGTTTATGATCTTGTTTACTACTGGGATCCATTTCAGAAAAGTCTTGTTATGTTTGCAAATTTTCAGAGAGTGGGAGAGAAGTAAAAAGAGATAAGTAAAAGCAGGAATAAAAGACGGAATGGGAGAGTGGGTGAGAGAGGGAGACAGAGAGAAGCAGAGAGAAAAGGAAGCAGTGGGGCAGATCAATAGTTGAGTGTTTTTTCTCCACAGTAATGATGAAATATGGTGTAAGCAGATCTGGTGCATAATCATTGCTGTGCTCCACTGTTTTTGCTGCTTCCGTGTGAGTGTGCTGCATGTCCTTGTGTTGTTTTGACTTTGTGTGTGTGTGTGTATGTGTGTGTGTTAAATGCACCCTCCCTCCACAAGTGTCTTGACTCCTTATTTACATAACCTCACCGAGAACTGAAAAATGTAGGAAACCAAGATAAATCCCATTGCAACACACACGAGAAGTCAAAAGGATTAAGAGATGGGAAACATGTTTAAGTGTCTCAAATTACTGATCCAACCTCCTGTCCTGAAATGTGTTCAAACTCCAATATCACAAAGCCACTTATCTGCACTGTATCAATAATCACTCCATGATCAGCAGCTTCAAGTTCTCATGTTTTCTCTCCAAGGACCTTTGGGTTTATTTTGGAGCTTTTTGAGAAGGCTCCAGTTAAAGTAGAGACATACTCGTTCCCACACATACACAAATAGACACATACGCTCCATACTAGAGCTATGATTTTGTTTTGCATGCAGTGTCGAGATATCGAGAATGTAGCCGTGGAGATGCAAGGCCCTGGTAACAGGAGTATCCGTACCAGCGGTTGTCTACCAGTTGCATCATCTCTATGCGCCAAATTGCCGCATTTTTTAACTGCAGTGTGACGATCCCAGAATTGTGGTATGAATTTCTGAACCTTTTAAATAAGAAAGCACATACACATACACAGTGTGGATCAATGCCAAGGAGCAAAGAGAGGGAACAGAGACATGTGTGTGTGTGTGTGTGTGTGCCTCAAATGTGGCACCTGCTCTTTGCCTTCACCCGTGACATGAAATTATTTCTGTGCAGCAACAGTTCTCACCTGACTTCTAATTTCCCCTGTTCACACTGAAGCCTAGTTTGGAAACTTCATCAGAGATGTTCTGAAACAAACTGGGTGCATCTTTAAAACACCTCTATGAAATCATCTTCAGAGTGATCGACTGTAACTCAGGTGATGGAGTGCTGGAGTCAACTTTTTAACCATTAAACCTGATTAGAGGTATTTATATTGATCCTCTCTGGGGGCTGATTCTTTTTCGTTTTTCTCTACTGATAACTAAAATATCCCAGGAGCCTTTTTATCCATGTGTTTGACCTTTGTAGACAAAGCTGACTAGGGCTGCAGCTAATGATTACATTCATTGTCAGTTCATCTGCCGACTAATCTTTTGATTTAATCGATTAGTCGTTTCATCTATAAAATGTCAGAGAATACACAAAATTATTCATCACAAGGTGATCTTCAGATGTCTTGTTTTGTGTGATCAACATTTCAAAACTCAAAGATATTCAGTTTACTGTCACAGAATACTGAGAAAACCTGAAAATGTTGACATGGAAGAAGCTGCAACCGTGTTTTTATCGTCCTGTTTTCTTAAAGAATAACTTAAAAGATTACGTACATGACATCCGATTGATTGAAATTAATTGACCAGTTGATTAACCAACCTATGCTTTCAGCTCTAAAACTGACAAAGCGGAAGGTGAAAACCGGAATTGTGGAACACAAGTTTAATTTTAATTTCTATTGTTCCTTTTTACTGGAAACTGCACAACATATTTTTATGTGATATTAAAAACAGAAATACATTTGGATGATGGCCAAACACTGAGTGGACTACTTACATACAAACATTTAAGCCTTTGAGATGAGGAAGAACTCTTTCATCCGGATAAACCTTAAGTTCCTAGCATTTGTTTCCTTTCGAGGCATGGCTTTATAAATCTAATCACTGTTACCTCGCACTAACAATGATCACTTCCATGTAGATGACTGGCAATTGATCAGTTGCAGAGATATGTGAACTCGGCAAACTTGTTGAATTCTGTTGTCATTTTTAGCTGCAACTGTAACATCTAAAGATTTTATATTTAAACACAGTGGTCTGATCTATCCGATGTTTTTGCTGAGCTTATTTTATGTACTTATTTTATTTTGCCATGAGCTTTGTTGAACCAAATCTATGAGCACAGAAGCTAAACAATGTACTGCTGTGGACGGGAGCTGCAGCAAAACATATTTAACCAACCTAAAAACTTCAATATCAATGCAAGTGTATGCTTGATTTGAATAGTTGCTCAGCTTTACCTTAAGCACTAACCAATAGAGGCCGTGGTTGACCAGCAACTCAAATGTTCTGCTAAGTAAAATTACTTTTTGTCAATGGAGTCTGGTGGCTTTGATATAACAGCCTAAATTCCCCGTCGGAAATGGCTGTCTGACAGCAAGTTGAAAATATTCTAAATAGAGTGTACACTTAAACAGATGTGGATTTGTTTGTTGGGGTTTAGATGGCTAAACACTAACCAATTGTGGCAGCGTTTGCTCTGCATCCTTTCATTTTATGTACATGAAGCAAGGGTTTTTTACAAGGCATTGTAAATAAACATTGTGATTTGATCTATATGTGCTCCGAGAAGATGTCGTGTTTGGCTAGTCTCACGAAGCCAGACCTACTCTGCACTTTGTTTTAGCATTGCCACCACTGGAGAAAGCTCTGTCTGAACCTACCATAAATCCGTACTAAGGGGAGAAAAAAATCGCTCTGGGTTGTTTGTATTTTTTCTAACCAATCACAGTTGTCTAGGGTGGCACTAAGCCCAGGATGCAGCGATGGCGCCCTTGCAAAAAAGTTCCAGCCACTGGCAGGCTCATATTAATGTTTGGCATGATGTGAAAAGCAAAACTGAACTAACTATACGAAGGAAAGGAGGCACTGGAATGCACATGCCCTCATACTTTGGTCCTGTGGGTGTATTTTTGTGAGCGATAATTCCTGTCATACCATCTTAAATGAGTGGCAGCAAATGTGAAACCTTAAAATGGTCACCAGGAATGTCCCGGTGCAAAAGGCCACTGCTCTCCGTGACACCTCCATGAGCTACACATGCATCTCCTCTTGTTAATTCCTGGTCTCAAACATTTGTTTCTGGTAATGATGAATGCATCCCCACAGTCGCACCATGTTTGCTTTGCTGGTGCACTAAAACTTTCTCTTTGTCTCGACTTCGTACTGCTGACCTGGGGATGTACAGCGTCTGGGGGAAATAAACGTAACATGTCGTTTAACTTATCGCCGTCTCCCTCGCAGCCCTCTGTTTGTTATCCACACACACACATATACACACAAAGAGGGAACCAACTTAACCTACGGTACATGCTTTTTTTCCTCTTACAAAAAAAAGCACTTATGAAAAAAAAAAGGGAGCCAGAGCTCAATTGCCTGACAGTGCAGTTTTTTTGCTTGTGTTGGGAAATTTGTCATCACACTCCGACTTACTACCTGGAATGGGAAAAACGTGTCGACGCCAGGACTTTTTCTTGCCTTTAATAACACACTTGCACAAACGCTGTCTCGCGCACACTTAACCAGCACACACACACACACACCAACACACACACAATAGCCTTTTTGAACTCTCAGAAAAGTGTGAAAGTGATCGCTCTTCTCTCTCCATATATTATAATATGCATATGAGGGGCCAGGCTCTTGCTCCTTTGCAAGTTCCTTCACTTCCCCTGTTTTCTCCATCTCCTCTGCTCCCCTCTCTGTCTGTGTTATCATGCTTATTTCACGCTCTGCATACCTCCCAGTTAATAGCCTCCTGCTCCTTCTCCACACACACGGCTCCAACTGGGGTGTCTCTTCTCCCCCGCTCTCTTCAGTTCTCCTCCGTCTCTCCACGGCCCCCTGTATCTCTGCTGTGGAGCCTGCCCCCTCTCTGTATACACAGGTTGCCATTATCGCTGATCTGATTCCTAATTCTCAATTAGCCTCCACACAGTGTTCATCGTTAATTATTTACCAACTCCCTCATCACCCTCGGCCCATGCTAGATCAATGAGAATTGCTCCCTCTTCTTCTTTTTTTTTTAACAAAGCCAAGGTGGACTGCAGCCAGAAGCTGAGTTTTGTGGCGCTCGGAGGTTTTAATTCACGCTCCCAACGTTCTTTTGCTCTCTTTGTGTCTTTCCATCGTGTCCTCTCTGTGTCTTCACCGCCTCACTCGGCTGCCATCCTTTGTGTTCTCCATTATTGCTCAGAGAGTTGCCTGAGGGAGGAGGCGCAGTTAAGGCAGTTGTTATGTTGGGATTATTCAATAAAGACAGACTTGCCACTGCATCACAACCGACTTGTGACTCTTACAGTCTATTCTTGATCATTCTCTATATGCTAGCTTGTTTATGCTCGCGTACACCCACACACACCAGCCCCCGGGTCGTTTTTGAAGCGTCTAATCTGGCTATTTATTTTCCTCTGTGTGTGTGTGTGTGTGTGTGTGTGTGTCTGTGCAGCATGCCACCAGCCTTAAGTAGGAAGTCTCTTTCTAAGAAATTCCTCTCTGTGTGGTGGTAGTGGCTGGAGCAAAAGGTTCTCTCAAACAAGATTAATTAGAGCTCCGTCTGAAGCCAGACACACACAGACACACATGCACACTCACACACACAGAGTTCATTATGCTGTTCGTCTGCACTACATGAAGAGAAAGGAGTCGTGCTTTATGTCTTGTGCTCTTTAATCTATCTTTATAAACCCCATGATCGCTGTGTTCACCTTCTGCCATACTATTACTCGAGTTTTCATCCTTTCTCCAGGACTTGATTTGTCAAGAAGACAGGATGTGAAGCTTTTTCTGTGTGTGTGTGTGTGTGTGTGTGTGTGTGTGTGTCTGTATCTGTGTGTGTGTGAGACAGAGAGCAGAAGGTTGGGGGGAGAGGGAGAGATGGTCAGCAGTAGTTTCATTGCACTGGATCAGCTTCAGAACTTTTCTAATTGGAGGTTTTAGTCGTGGTCGTTGCTGAGTTCAGGGTTTTTTTTCGACCCCAATCCCCCTCCATCCATTCCTCCCTCTCTGCTCCTCTCCCTCCATCTCTCTCTTTCCCCTACACCCCCCCCCTTCCCCCGTACCCAACAGCTAAGCTCTTACAAATGTGTTGAGGATGCATTTTCACCCAAACGCTTTCCCACCCCCTCTTCTTCCTCCTTCTCTGCTCCCCCCCGTCCTGTTCCTCCTCATCGGCGCTCTCCCCTCCATCCCCACCTCTGTCCCCCTCCTCCTCCTCCTCCTTTTCCTCTCTACTCACTTGCCTCTCTCTTTTTCTTCTCTTCTTTCTCCCTTGTCATTTGCACCCCCCACCCCGTCCTCCCTCCATACTCAGCATTTTTCCCGGCTGTGGGTGTGATGTCTCCGCTGTAACGCTAATCAGCTCTGGAGACGTCAGCATTCTTTCAGTCCTCCTTCACCACCACCAGCTACCCCCCCCCCCCCTCCTCCTCCTCGCCCCCCTCCTCCTCCTCCTTTCTTACCTAGTCTGTCTTCACCTTGGTATCCAACCAACTCCTCACCCTCTTTTCTCCTCACTTTCTTATCTTTTCTTCTCTGCTAGTCGTATTTTACTCATCTCCACTGCGTCTCACCTCTCCTTCTTATATCCCTGTCCCCATGTCCCGTCCTCTGTGTTTGCGAGGATGTGTGTATGTGTGTGTGTGTGTGTGTGTGTGTTGTCTCTCGACTGTAACCGTAAGCAGCTCTGCTCTTGAGTTGTCAGCGTTCTTTCGGTTGCTCCATAAAAATACAGCCTGCCACAGCAAAAAAGCTGTCTGTTGTAGCAACAGTGGCTGTGGCATTGACCACACCGCAGCGACCACCCCGCAAGCATTATGGGAAGGACACCTCTGGCACTTTGTGTTTGTGTGTGTGTGTGTGTGTGTGTGTGTGTGTGTGTACATCCAAGATGAATGGCGATGCCTTTGCTCAGCAGATGATCCTTAACCTGGGTGACTTACACATGGCCTGAGCGCTCAGACAGCGCTCACACAAAGTAGTTTATTGCAGTTTTATGCTGTGGTGCAGGTCAGGCGTTTTGTTGTCTAACCTTGATGAAATAGCCCCAAACATGATACAATGTCCTGCTCTGCAAGTGCACAATACTAACACCACTACTACCACTACCATAGCTATAACGAGTCAGAGTTTTTAAGCAGAAATGCCAAACATCACATAGTTCATGCTCCTCAAATGTGAACAGATGTCATTGTTCTCACTCTTTTATGATATTAAACATAATAATATCTTATAACAAGCTATTTGAGGACACTACTTTAGACTCTGGGAGGTTGAGATTTATTTTTAGGGCATTGATTTTATTGAACAGGTGATTATATAGAGACAGACAGGAAAGGAGGGAATAGATAGAGGAGTATCACATGCAACAGCCATATGAAACGTAACTGATGATGTTGTGGTTGTGTGGAATGCGTCTTAACCATTCGGCTACAAGGACGCCCTGGTCATCCTTTTCTTAAGTCATTAGAGTAACTTGGATTGTCTCATGATCAGATGATAATTACCGCAAAGGACATGTCCTTAAAAGTAAGCTCTACTATCTGAAACTGAAGAATGATTACAAAGGAGCTGTATTGGTACGGATATGGATACTACAAGTACCTTTTGTGCACCTGCAGTAATTCCATTTGCAAGTTGCTTTTATCTAAGACATTTTAATTATGTGTTGTCAAGTATGGAATAAAACCCCTGAACCGTGCATGCACAGTAAGCTCAATTTCCGCACGTGTCGAGTATTGTTTAGCACTTTAAACATAACTACACATTTGCACGTTTGTGCAGCCGAGCGTTTTACGTGTGTGTTTTATTGTGCCCCACTGGCATGGCGGCAGGGCAATGTGTATGTGCTCGCTGGCATGCTTTTTTGTTTGTATGTAGATGGGGTTATGGGGGGTTGGGGTTTGGGCACAGGGGAAATAAGTGAGTGCCTGGCAGGAAAACAGCCTCCTTTTTGCCCCCTCTGTTTTCCCTCTCTTTTCCACCCCCACCCCCCAACAGCCACCCTCAGTCTTCATGTCTTTGATCCATCCATTGTGCGATGATGCACCTCCAGCTGTGGGAGGCTGCAACCCAACAAGGCTGCGGTGGAACATGAAGATGGAAAACATTTGTTTATTGAGGAAAAAGCTCTATGTATACACAGTTAAATGAAAGACCATTTTAATTGACTGATCCTAACCCATTTATGTGAAGTGCTGAAGTCAAATCCTTTGAATGAGGCAGCGCTGTTGCTCCATCACAGTAAAACTCCTATGTGAGGAAAAGTGTAGCATCTCTCTTTCCCCATATTCTTCATCATTTCTCTGAATTTCTGACTTGCTGTGCATTTGACGCACGTTGTGTGCATGCATGATTGCTTGTATGTGCTTGTAGAGTACGTTTTTCTTTGATCTACAGCTATTTATAACTGTAGGATTTGTGGCAGCGCTCGCATAAACACTCACGCACCCTCACAGACAGACGGAGGTGCATTGTGGGGGAGGTTCACTGGAACGCTCAGTGCCTTGCCTTTTGACAGAAAAGTATAAGAATGAAACGAGAACAGACGCGTTGCCTCATGTCATCACTTCCCTAAACAAGGAGCTCTTTAAATTACCCAACTTGTGAATGACTGAAGAAACTTATTTTTAAATCTGCTTCTTACCTTTTTTTTTTTTAAAAAGTGGCCCTGGTGTGAAATACACAAGAGAGTATAGATGCATACAGGAAGACAACACACTGTGTTAAATCAGCAAATTGGTTTAAGTAAACTTCTCATTCAGCTGTGTCAGGTGTGGAGGTTTGGCTGAAAAGCAGGTGTTTTTATGCTTTGATGACAACCACATTTCGCTGTCCATTAGGCAGCCAATCACATGCAAGCACGTCCTCTCATTTACCACCCCCACCTCCCCGTGCCTGCAGCTATGTTATGGGCAAATCCTCGCCTTTTAAGAAAGGAGTTAAAGGGTTGTAAGTGGTGTAAAAACAGAGAGGAAGGTGGGATAAAAGAGAGTCAGAGGATAGCAGAAATTTGCACAGCAGGAGAGGAGAGGAGAGGGAGGGGTGAGAGAGTGAGATCAGGAATCTGCTGAGTCATCATGACTGGTCTCATGATGATCCCTCAGCAGCAGCAACAATAGCTGCCCTTTATCAAACACACACACACACACACACACAAACCGCACACACACACACACACACACACACAGGTCTGAGAGATGAGAGCCGGACCAACGCACCATACAAAGCATCTCATTGAGAGCTTGTGGAGATGCTCATCTGTGGAGCTGTGCGCTCTAAGGACTGATCTCATCTTTTGCACTTCCAGGCTCCCTCTTTGTTGACTTCTGATTCACACTGTCTTGTCTCCAGCCTTTTGTCTCTTGTTTCCATTTTGGTACAAATGTGTATACATCGTTTTCTTTAATTCGCTTTCATTTTCAGCCCCACTAGGTGTATGTGTGTCTCTGCTTTACCACTTTGCTGCTACAGTCTTCAGTAAGGTGTGTCTGTGGTTGTGTAAAGGCTCTAACAGTTGGTTTTCCCCTGGAGTCCTTCCCACAAATTTCACCACTTCCTCTTCTTTTTATGCTCATTTCATTGCTATTGGCCTGAAGCCAGCCAATAAGAGTTCAACAACACCAAGGTAGTGGGCACTGTCAATGTAACTACCAGGAAACAGGAAGTCAGGGAAATTCTAAGAAAAGTTTGTGTCACTTTCACTCATACTCTGTGACACAGATGCACGATATACTGTAACATGCTCACACCACAGTGCTCCAACAGTAGCTTTAAACGTGGTGCATCTCCCCTGAGCCTGGTGGGTATTGATACACACTTAGTGTGTTCTTTATGATCATAGGGAGCTGTTGTTGTTCTTAACACAAATGTGTTATTTTTTTAATGCTATTGCTCTGTTAACTGGCTTTGTGCTGTCTCTTATGATGTTTCATATGGGTAATACTTTCTTGTATCTCCGTAGGTCCGTTCAGAAGAGCAAGGCTCTTGTGGCATGACGACGACTAACAAAGGAAATAAAGCCTTGAAGGTAAGAGAGAGCATTCTTAAAGTGGATTCTCTGTATGTGATATATTGCTCTGTCTCTTTTTTACAACCCGTCTTCCTCTTGTTTCCTCCAGGTGAAGCGTGAGCCGGGGGAGAATGGCACCAGCCTCACAGACGAGGAGCTGGTGACCATGTCAGTGCGGGAGCTGAACCAGCACCTCAGAGGGCTCACCAAAGATGAGATCCTGCAATTGAAACAACGGCGGCGCACCCTGAAGAACCGGGGCTACGCCGCCAGCTGCCGGGTGAAGCGAGTCACCCAGAAGGAGGAGCTGGAGAAGCAGAAGGCCCAGCTGCAGCAGGAGGTGGACAAACTGGCCAATGAGAATGCTTCGATGCGGGTTGAGCTGGACGCTCTGAGGTCTAAGTACGAGGCGTTACAGACCTTCGCCAGGACTGTGGCACGGAGCCCCACTGTCGGGGTCGGGGTGAGGGCTGGAGGGGGAGGAGGAGGGGGAGGGGTGGCGTCATCAGTCATTGGCCCGCTCATACCAGGGAAGATGGCAACAGCGACCAGCGTGATTACAATAGTGAAGTCAAAAACAGATGCACGGTCTTGAGGGAGGGAAAGATAGATGAGGGCGTGTCGGGATGGAGCTCAGCTGCGACAGAGTAATTCTTCTTCTCTGCTGGCCACCTTTCCTCCACCTGCACTGACGTCAAACAGCTGGGCAGTCTCGATCACATAGCCTCAGCACGTTCCCATCAACTGTCTCAGAGCAGTGCAGGTGAAGGAAAGGCTGGAAGCAGAGTGAGATTATTGAGACTATAAAGATGCAAGTCCTTGGTCAGCGCATGATCATTTAGCACAGGACAGATACACAGGGTTCCTACGGTCACTGAAAGCCTGGAAAAGTCAAAGAATTTGTTTTATTCCAGGCCAGGGGGGGAATGTAATTGCCAAAACACTTGGGAAAAATCATGCAATTTTGTTCAGTTGCCATTCGTGTCAGTCAAAGTGTTCAGTGTCAGGTTTTACCACTGGTAGATCTAGATATCTGTAAGTGCATAATAATCCCATCACACATTTGCACACTAGACTTGAAGCAGACGTTTGCCTGAACCGAGATTTGCTACACCAGAAAAAATATTCCAAAACATGCGTTACATAGAATCAGAAATTGATATAAAGGGTTCCAAAATAACACACAAGATTTCACGTGACCTGCTGATTTCAGTGGCTGAAGAGAAGTCCGTCATGCTCCACCTAGCCAAGAACCTTTTCAGAAAAGTACTATAGAAAAATATATATTACACAATGGTGGTAACTGTATTTCTACTGTTTTGTACTGTGTTGTCATTCACATGAGGTCCAAAGTGTATTCTTTGTGTGTCGATTGTTATATATCAGGAATTCTGTGAAATTCTGTGGCGCGTGTTCGTTTTGGTATTGCTATATTTAGTTAGCTGTATTTTTTCTACAGTCTCTTCACTTTCTATGTCCAGCTCTCTAGCTCTTACCTATTCTTTCTCTGTCCTTCCATTTTTCAATTCCAACTGGTTTCCATCATAACACACAGTACTTCCTGGATCTAGCAGACAGAGGGGTTAGAAAGGAAAAGAAAAAAAAAACCCACAACATACTATAGAGGAAAGGAGATATAGTTACTAAAAGTCACCGACTTTATCTCGGTTTGTAGGATTTTTCAGGGAAACGGTCGTTTAAACACCAGAGCTCAAGGTCTGTGTGTTTGAGCTCCTGTCAAAAAGTATATAGAAGAAAATCGGAAGGGCAAGTGCCTTGGTCTCCTAATGATATGCATCAAGACGAAGTCAAGAGGAATTGTGGAAGGACGGTGGAGATTCAATGCAGGTGTTTGCTTATACCTGTGCTTAATGTGAAACACTGACCAATCAGGAATCAGGTTGTGACAGCATTTAACTCTGGCTGTGCGTTGTTGTATGAGTTGTGTAGTAGCAGGATTATTAATATGAATAACACCCATTTATGTGACTCGGCAGTTCATTAAAAATGCTTTTTTGAAAGTTGCTGATCTGTTTTGAGTACAAGTCCTGTTTATGTGGAGTACTTGGTTTGCATGTTTATGATTTTGATTGGCTCCTGACTCTGAAATCTAGGTTATTACACCTACAGCAACAATCTTGCCTCAAATCAAAGTGGTTTTTGTTGCATTCCTCTTTGTTTTTAACCACAAAGCTCACTTTGCAAGTGCAAGTGTGATTACCGACAATGCAGCCAACCAGCAAGGACAGCAAAGATACTTCTCTGAATTCCCAGTCACACAAATGGGATGTCATTTCACACGAGTTTTCCCATAAACAGTAGTCTTACGTGGTGTTCTATACTCCAAGAATCTGTGTCTATGTATGGTAGAGTCTGGAATTTTATAAAGACAATTATCTTTGCATTGTTTGTAACGACCTGTTGAAAAAAAAAAAAAAAAAAAAAAGGTATAACAAAATCTGTTTGATATACAGTATCTCTCTATTTTGCAATTGTACCAAAAGTGGCTTAACTACTGAATAGCTTTGTTCTTTCTCTAGTGACTAGGCACGTGTGTGTAACCGTGTAACTAGCGTGTGGTGTGCCGTGTAGGTATGTGACGAGGTAACTATAACGTTCACTATTTCATGGATATGACTTTGATCCTTGTTTGATTTCAGGCCGAAGCGGGTGATGACACTGTGGGTAACTGCACTCTTTCTCTAATCATAAGATCTATGTCCTCCCGGCCCCGTCGTTCAGCTCCAGCACTGCAGAACGTGTTAGATCATTTGTTTATCTGCTCACAATCTGCAGTCATCATTTGTACATTTTAGCTTCACTTTAGCCGACCCATTCCTTCCATTTTTGAACCCGTCTCTGGCTGTAATTTGGTTCTCGCAGTCTTGAGAGCTAGTAATAGCAGATAAAATGACCACTGAGATGAGGAAGTGTTCTGGTTAACCTCATAAGCTTCGTGATATTGTGTATTCAGGTCATCTGGCAACATAACAGACATAGGAAACTCAACATCAGGCCTATATGGCTGCATCACCCCTACTCCTTCAATAAGTTATTTTTGTAGTGTGTGATAAAACTATTTGTTTTTGCTGTGTACATTTTATATAGTTCTGTACATATAATGTTCCTGTTTTGTTTGTTTTTGAATTGTTCTGTAAGTGTCAGGGAAGTGAAACAAATTTGTTAATGTATTTGGTGTTTTATGAAGTGAAAAAAAAGTGTATTCTGCTATTTAATGGTTTGTCAAAGAGTTAGGTTTACTTTACAAAGAACAATTGCCTCAAATTGTTTTTTTAACTGATGAAAACCTGATTTAAATCATTTAACAAAAGCAATTTACATTATTAAAAAAAAACCAGTACATACATGCAGCCTTTTACCTGAACCGCTACTTTTCCACTGTGAAGAAAAAGGGGTTAACTAGCCTACTGCTGTGCAGTTATTAAGATTAGCGAGGTATGTCTGTGTCTGTACCCTACATTAGTATAAAGTCAAACAGATGAACAATGAGCAAAGGCATTGGAAGGGAAATGGGTTTGAAAAATATTATTTCTCCATAATCTTTACTCTTTTTTATTTCGTTCAGTCATAGTGAAATCAGAGAGCGACAAATGTCAAATGAAATTTTTTTAAACGTCTCATTATCACATGGTATTCAGCTACAAGCAAATACAGGTATCACTCTGTGTATTTAAGTATGTGCTCTGTATTTGTTTTTAAAAATGTGTCCTGTTTTGTGCGGTCACATTTGATTTTCTACTGTATTTTTTCCTTACATTATTTCTCTCTGTCGCCCTGTTGCTTCCTGTCTGTCTTTTCATTTGCTTGTTGAATAATGTTTTTTATTTTTGCTGGCAAGTCCTGTGTGGTGCGTGTGGTCACGATGGTGTAAAATAGGAAGAAACGCGACGCAAAAGCAAAATAAGAAACTCCCCGGTGCTCGTCAAAGTGTACATACTGTATATGTGCTGTTGTCAAACAATATGTCTCCACCCAGTCTGTATTCGTATGCTCCTCCTGTCCACAAAGGATGCATACTGTGTAAGTGTACATGGTGGCCGCTGTTTAATAGACATCTCTAATTATGCAAACTGTGTAGGGCAAAATTAGACCTACTGCAACACAGGAGCAGTGATGCTTTCGTAGTCGTCGTGTCAAGTTGTCTGTTTTATAATTGCAAGGTACCTGTGTAATGTGACGAGGTTTAAGAGCTTATATACAGAGTGTTTAGTATATGTGGTTAATAACGGCAGTACCAGTTTGTCTCTGTTTAAATTGCTTTCCCAGAGTGCCACTTAACAATTAACTGTGAAAACATGAAATCATCAGAAAGGTTTGATCCAAGAAAGTAAAATCTACCGTAGCTGCAGTCAGACTAATGAATATCATTATTCTTGTCTTCCAGACTCGAATATCTCGTGGTTTGTTGTATTTCTTCCACGTGAAGCAGTGTGTCAGGTCAGGGTGTCAGAGGTGAAACGTCACTGAAGTTTCTTCCTAGTTTTCACTCAGCAGACCTGATCAGCTGACAGCTACTGACCTTTAGTGATGATCAGACGGGGCAGCTTGGTGGCTTTTCATAACAGAGTTTATGAGCTTGTAAGACACGCTGACCTTATTTCCCGCTGCCTGTACAGGGGTCATACCCTCCTTATGAAAAGACATTTCATCACAAACCCAAGCAACAGCTCCTAAAGCGCATCTATAAATATTTTACAGAGGCAGAAAGGAGTGGTGGAGACACATCTGATAAGACCATTTCCCACTCCACTTATCCCATCCCCTTTTTACAAAGTGTTAGCGAGTTAACTCAGCAGGCTCCAGAGCCCTTCTTCAAAGCATCCGATTCTTCTGGAAGATGCAAATCATTAACTCCTTATCTTGCTGCTTGGCCAATCGGTATGTAGTCATTCGGTTGTTTTCCCGTCTAGTGAATCACGCCACCGGACTCTAAAAGCCCTTTCACCCACCTCCAATGCCGATCGATGAGAGTAAATGAAGCGAGGATTCCTTTGATCGTTTGTTTGGTGTTTTCATCAATAATAATGTTTGTTTTGTACCCTCTTCTGCTGCTCTCTCTCACTCTCTCTGCTGCCCTTATCAGTTGCACAGCCTCTAACATGAATTCTTACCCAGAGTTTAGGTATCACATCACGTTAACTTATATTTAGTTTTTTCTTGTAACAGTCTCTTGCTTTGATTTTACTCCTGGTACCATGCTTGTTTTGTTTTTTCTCCCATCAAACCACATGTGTCTACTGGTGAGCGTTTGGCCAGGGTAATCATGGGGATATTTTTGTGTTTCTAAAAGTATACAATGGTCAGTTTAAAGCTATAGAGAAGTAGTGACTTGTGTGAATATGGCAAAGCCTATTCAGAAAAGCCCTTGTAATAGGAAATTCTGTGTTTTGTAATATTTCTGTATGGGGTGTAATAAATTATTCTACGACAGTACTTTCTATGGGAAAATACTTAAAATGTGACAGTCTTTGTAAGTATTTATCTTCAACTAAATTATTGTACTTTCTTTTGCAATTTGTAGATACGTAAGTGATGATGACAAGGTATTGGTAATCATGAAATTAACTGTTTCATCATCGGTCTGATGCATCTTTTAATTTATTGATGTATATACTGTATGTTTGTTGATAAACAGCTTACTTTATTTTGTATATGACCAATAAACATGTTTTGAAATGGAACAGCTTTTGTGGGTTTTGTTTAATGAAGGAGTAAAGGAACAATATTTTTTAACATATACAGCTAGCATGTTGTTCCTATTATCAGCTACTGTTATAGTTAGAGGACAGATATAGGATGCATTTAAATTAATTCAGCAAGTCAGCCACTTAAGTTTATTATCTTAATTACTGTCATTACCATACTATTGTTGTCACGATAGTGGAAATTCTAACTCTGATACAATACCTTGAAAAATACTAATAATTCAATATCATTTCTGACACCATGGTAAAAATACTGTGGATAACTTTTAATCTTTAATTCAAATATATATCAAGGCTATAACAAGACAATGATAACTTTTCTTGGTTAGTAGCAGAGAACAGCAGAATTACTGTAGGAGAGACTGGGGATGGTTGTAACACTTTTTGTCTCAGCACCTATAACTCACTTAATTTTTGTGTCAGAGCTCTCATACCCTTATTTCTTGACTATAAATAGCAAGTTTATTAACTTCTCCAACTATATCATAGAATTCATTAATTGATGTAAAATGTAACGAGCTCCACTGTTACAACCTGACACACTACTGGGGTAAGTTGAGGGAAATATTAAAGAAAATTACACAGTAACAAAAAATACCCATAAAAAACTGATACATATGCTAATAACCAATCCCTACTAAGGTCTAACTTGTACCTGTGAGATGCTTAGTGCCTGACATGAAGTGAGTCCAAAATCCAGGTCTGCTGCCTCAGTTAAATAACCAGCCAAGACTTTTTGACATGGCAGCTGTGTCGATCCTCTTTCTCTTATTTTTTGTATTTATTTTTATTTTTTCGCAGTATCTTCTCAATGTCCTTTCAGTTTTTTTCACCAGCTCTCCTGGCATGTTGAGAAAAGGAGTAACATAGCTAGAGAAAATGTGTCTCATAGTCATTGGAGTGAGTTGTAACACTATTTCAAAAGGTGTTACAACCATCCCCACCCCTGTCAGCCAGTGTTAAACTAGCTGTAACAGCATGGTGGTTTGAAATAATCACAGATGAAATGCCTCACATTTTACCTAAGAGACCACTCACTAATATAATACAAGTTACATAAGCTTAATCTCAACCGTATCAGTATTAATCAGAAAATAGATTTCATCCAAACAATTACTTTCATACTTGAAAATCATTTTTTTTGCTGTGAAATCTGCACACTTCTTTACACAGCTATGCTGTTACAACCATCCCCGGTCTCCCCTAGTAAACATTACCAGCAAGAGAAAGTATTACGTATTTATATGAATACTGTGGAAAATGAGTATTGAAACAGTTTCAAATATTCAAAATCAATATGTATGGATAAATCAATACTTTCAATAACACTATATCACAGCCATATTGTGTTCTTTCTTTCTTTTTTCATGAAAGAAATCTCTGCAATACAGAAATACATTGTTGTTGATGTTGCACATCACCGTTCACTAAATCATAGATAGATTTGACAGTTAAGCCGTTTATAGATTTTAATATTGTATTAATCAATTATTTCTAAGACACCATGTCCTCATTCCAGGGCATGAAAACATAAAGAATGAATAGTTTACCACTGACAGCCTATTTACAGCCAGAAAATACATTTTTTTTGCTCTAACACTCAAAACTTCAAATCCCAGACAGAACACTGTTTAATCTAATATTTATTTTTGATATGCCCTATATGCCTGTTAATATTTGTAAGCATGTGTCACACTTCAGACACACTTAGTCCTATTAATTTTGCACAGCACAATTTGACTTGTCAGACACAGGTGTAACTAATATTGTTAACTTCTGCATTGCAGTAGCTGCTTGAAGTAAATAGAGCCATATGTAATGATGTTACTGGTTTCACCTGTGCTTTTTCTGCTGTGACCACTTAAAATGTCTGCTGTGAAGAAGGCCCATTTATATGCACTGACTTTCTCTCATGTATGACAATACTAAACATGAATTTTGAGAGGGAATAATGCTTTAAAAGATGAAGAGAATATGGATTTTCCCGATGTTAAAACACGTATGATTAATTATTTTACATTAAATTTGTGGTGTGCCAAAACTCAAGGCTGAAATGTGCTGCACAATTTGTACTAACACATTTTTTTTCATCCTCAGTGCTGTAATATAAAGCCTGATATTTGTGTTTATCCAGTCAGGTCTGTAGGTGGCAGTATGGAGTTATCAGCTCCAGCTGCCTCTGTCTCCAGCAGCTCTGGGTGCTGGGAAAACATGGAGCACAGTCACATTGTAATCTGTATTAATACAAGCGTCAAAGCGATATAGTCGACACAAAGGATTATGTTTTATTTGTTGAATTAATATAATATGATTATTTCTTAATTAAAATTGTCCGTTGTGTTTATTTCGTTGTATTTGTTGTTTAATTTGGTATATTTATAGGGATCCGTGCCGTGAATCCACTCCGGGTTTTAAGAGCGCTTCGACGGTTAAACTGTCACCGTGTGTCGCTCCGGGAGGAGGCGGGTAAAAATGTAAACACAGACACATCCTAATGGAGTTTTATTTTGTTTGGCAGCCTGCTAGACTTTGTTTTGTCGCTGTTTTATCGGAGGTAACACCGCAGAGCTGCTCTACGCTTGCGTCTCTTAACTGTTATGTTTTCAAATGACTCTAGGTTTAGATATTACTCCGCCGGCAGTTTGCTATTAAATGCTAACAAGCTAGCCTGTTAGCTAGCTAGCTTGGGTTACAGCTCAGCCTAACGTTACCAAAACCAATATATTAATGTATGTATACTAATGTATTAACGTCAGTAAGTACTGAAACTATCAAACGTTACTACCTACCGTATCCTGATGCAACTCGATGGAGGACTACGACAAGTTTGTGCAGCATCGTCTCTCCTGTCTGAGGACAAGTGAGGAGAAACACAACAAACCTCCACCTGCATCCTCTCTCATCCGCTTCTATGGACAGCCCATCCTTCCTCCTCTGGTAGGAGCTCAGTTTTATGATATTTCTGATCAAATCAATATTATTGGGAGGTAGTTAATCTTAGCTATTATGACGCAGATGCACTGAAACACTGTTGAAGGCTGTGCAGTAAAGTTCCACTTTGCTGTTTCAATTCAGTAGGTTTTATTGACATGACATATGACATGTGTTGAAGTACAGTGACATTTAAAAGACTGGATGAAATCAGCAACTGAACACATGAGAAAATAGTCAATACAATAAAATAGGGAATTAAATTAGAAAACAAAATAGAATAATATATACAGTACACATATAGACATCTATTATGCACATATCATATGGCTCATGTAAGTTTACATATACCCAAGTTTACCTTTGTTGATGTGTGTGTGTTTTCAAGGAAGCATGTTGGACTGTAATAGCTGATTCATATGATGGACATTAGCCCTGGGACATCAGTCAGACTGCATCTGACAGGACCCCAGTATTCATTAACTGCACTTTATTTTCTTAAGATGAAGACACTGCAATGCACAGGGCACTCATCCACAATCGGGAACTTTGACTGGATTTGTGAACCTGTGGATCTGTGAACCGGGATTAAAAGCATAGAATTTAAGGGATATATTTCCAAGAAGTAAAACTCATTTTACAATAAGTAAATAATTCACAGTGATTAAGATTATACATGTTTATAAGTAAACAAACAAACTTTCCTACTTAATTCAACCTTAACAACAAAGGCCTAAACATTTACAAAGGTTGCCATTATCAAACAGACACAGCAACATAGTATTTTTTCTGGGCCTTTTTTACTGTGTTTGTGTCAGTGTGTGCGTTATAAGTATGTACATTTTTTTTTAGGGTAAAACTATTTAAAACAGTATATGTATACAAAATCATAGGTATCTTTTTTTTTAAAGTGTATGAGTGTGCTACTGTGTCTTTTTGAGAGATTGTTCTTTGACTGAATCTGTGTTTGTTGTGTGCGTGTGTGAGAGAGAGAGTCATGGGTCTACTGTATGTTTGAATAATTAATGAGTTAGGATCAATAAATAAATAATTAACAATTATGTATTAATACAATATTATAGATTTACAATATCTTAGTTGTGGGTTAGTTGTTGTGTATGATAATGTTAAGTGAGGTTAGTTTGGACGGTGCTGTCATGGTGTAACTGGTACTTAAACAACTAGTTAACGCACAGGAAAGTAATACATTTTGATAATTAAGCATTCATAGAATTTCACAAGCTGAAAAACTGTAGGTTCTTCGAGCTTGTCAGATGTTAAGTTTGGTGCTTTGCCTTCTTTATCATTGTAAAGTTACTGTAATGTTATTTTGAGTGTTGATTAGACAAAATTTCAAGAAGTCACCGTAGAGAGGGCCCTGGAAGTTTAAGATGGACACCTGTCACTGTTTGTGGACATTTCAAAGACTTATTAAGTAACTGATTAAATGAAAAATAAAGAACAGTATAATCAATGATGAAAAACAATCATTAGCACCAGCCCTGTTATTCCATATGTATGTGACACCCCATGTCTGCTTTCTGATGATAACAGCTCTCAGCGGAGCAGAGAGAGGAGATGCAGCGATATAGAGATGCAGCGCAGGAAGCTGCTGTCCACAGAAAGTTGAAGGATGATTCAAGAATGGCCTACGTGCAAACTATCCTACAGAGTGTTCAGGTAATATAAGTCCTGACTTTTCAGCTATCCTCTTGGCAAGCCTAATATGTTCCTATATTTGTGTTTTGCTTAATGATAACAGAGAGCATTTTCTCTCAATGTTTTGTCATGCCCGTTTGGTTTTAATCAAATAAGAAAACTTGTTTTCTCTGATTTCATTATATTTGTTATTAATTGCAGCTGAGGAAGACGCCAACATTGGAGGAGTTGCTTCAAGAATCGGAGATTAACATAAAGTCTTCATATTCCCATAACAGCAGCAGTGGACCAGTGTTGCAAAGCAATTTTTTCACGGAAACAAAGGATAGTCTTTTGCTGTCACCACCACCTGAAAGGAGCAAAAGGGATGGTGTTTCTTTTCCTCCGTTGACATCAACTACATGTAGTGCCTTTTTTGCCTCTGGTGCAACGCCTCAGCAAAGTTTCCAGGACAAATGCCTTATCGAACAACATTACAGTCAACAGGAATCACAGCCACGTTCCTTTAACGGTGCAAGCCACCAGTCAGTATCTTCAGGTTACGTGACGTATGAGATTGTTGAAAACACCACGAGTGTCTCTGGAAGGACTGATGAAGAGAGAGAGACCCATAACTTTGGCTCCACAGAGGAAGCTGATAATATGGGTGGCTTTTTCCTTCACAACACCTCAAACACAATCGCCAAGATGCCAGATATTATTAATCACCCTCCCATAGATGGAGAGGAATTGGAAAGGAGTGGAGTGGAATCATCTTTTTGTAATGATTTTATAGCAAAAGACATTTGTTGCATTTCGCAGCAGGAGGATTCAGTCATATTTGAGCATTTAGAGAAATCTGAAAGCAGTCATCTAGACAGCACAGAGGGTGGAGACAACCTTCCCTTTACCACAGTACTTGACCTTGTTGAAGAGCACAGTTTGGACAGAATTGAGGGCCCCGTCTCTTCATCAGAAAACAGTGGCATTTCAGACAGTCCAGAGTTAGCGCAGACATCAAGCACTCATCACAGTCCAGCTACAGAGCTGCACGTTCAGCACGACCCCACAGAATCAGAATCAGAACCAGGGGACAACCATGAAGAAGCAAAGCCATCTGAGGAGCCCTATCGTATGAGCCTTCAGGCCTTGCTTAAGAAATCTCAGGAGTATCGGCGGCGCCAGCGGATGCTTAGGAACCAAGCCAAAACCCCTAAAATCCAAGAGAGAGCAAGGGCAGAGGAACAGAACCTCTCTGATAAAGAGAATGATGAGTTCCCTCACAAGGGGACGGTAACCTCAGAGGGGAAGAAAACTAAAGAGAGGAGAGGCACCTTTATCCCGTCTCTGGAAACGTCACCAAAGAAAGCCTGGGAAAATGAGAGGATGATTGAGAGTGAATTTTTTGTGGAAAAGACTAACTCTAAATCTGAAAGCACACATTTTATAGGAGATGGAAATACTAAGGAAATTACTTCTGTTGGGGAGGAAACAACCTTCAAAAATCTAAACATATCACAAGAGGTCTTCACAGAGCCTATAAATATCAGTGCCGTCCCCCAGCAGCAGCCCACATCGACAGAGACCTCACCTAGTCAGGAAGCCTTTTACCTGACCACCTGTCCCGCAGCTTTTTATAACGGAGTGGGGAAATATAACACTATCCCTGCACCTAATTTCTGCAACAGTCCTGTGCGCTGCAAAAGCAAAGGCAGTATCCAAGGAGCTCTTGATGGGGCCGAGACCTCAAAGAGGAAACTTTTAGTTGAAACCGGTTTGATGGAAGACCACAAGGTTGAAGAATTACAAAACAGTCCCACAGCAGTTCCTTCCATTGTGCATCTCACGGTTGGAGGTGATGTAACAAGCTTTTCAGCCAAGAGTTCACAGCACATTGATCAGCTCGAGTCCAACCTGAGTAGTCTGAAAATGCTGATCTCAGATCTGGAGTCCACACTAACAGAAAACTTGAAGAATCACAGCCAAACTGAGAGCAACATTCAAAGTGAGCTCAGTTTTAAAGGCATCAAGCACTCTCGCCAAAGTGATAGCGACTATTGGAAGGACAAACCGAGGGATGATGATGATAGCAATGATGCAGAGCAAGACCAAAGGTACGGAGAGTGGCCAAGAAGACAATCAGACAATTTGACGAACATGCTTGAAGACACAGGACCTGAGCCCAGCACCAGTGACATGGACGATGTTCCTCTTAAAGTGCAGGTAAAAGAAACTGAGGCAGTAAATGTAAGTGAGCTCAGGCTAGTTAAAACCTTAGCTACAGAGAGAACAAAGAAAAGAGGAACATGTAAAGAAGGACTTACAAAGAGTTATGGACAACATGGCGGCTATAGAAAGCCCACAGCTAAATCTCACCTCTCTGTAACACAGCGCCTGCGAATCCCCAACATATTCAGAAATGTTCCACCTTCAACCACAGCTTCATGTAACACCTCAGTGCTTGCGGATACCAGTAACCTTCCAGTGGAAGCTAAGAATGACACAGAAGGTCACAACTCTACCCAGTCGCCATCTCTCAACCAGTCATATGATGTGGATTCACCGTCTGGCCTGTGGTTCCTTGAAGGGTCGGAGTCAGACACAAGCTCAAAGGGTCATCTTGTTGGAGAGAAACATCTGACCCCAGAGAGTGGGGGTGAAGATCAGGGCGGGGTATCCAAGGTCAAACGGAGGCTGCTTATGCATGTGACAGAGGAAACACAGGAAAGGAGTGCAGATGCCAGCAGAGGAGCAGGCTCTGTGGTCAGACCCAACTCAAGCACTCCTAGAGGTAAGACCAAGACAGTAGTAGGACAGACATGTCAGATATGAAGTACGCATGTACAAAAAAGTATTTCTATCATGGCACATAGAGACTTAGGAAACAAAAATATATTCAGTGGTACAAACATGACTTAAAAGCAGACATTAAATTAAGAACAGTATGAATACCCTCAGCTGGTCCTCAGGAGGAGGCTGGATCAGGATTTTTAAGAAATTGGTCTACAGTATATCAGAATCGCCAGTTGTGGGGCTTGTGGGAGCTGGTTGGAGATTTTGACACATCGCCCAACCCTAACATGTATATAAATGAATAACAACACACTCTTTGCCCTTTAAAGAAGTATTTCATTGCTGGAAGGATGGTCTTTTCACAAAACTAGACTGTCTATACAGTAGAAAGATGCAAATACTTGAAACAGTTCTTGAAATTGGCGCTACATGAGAAGAGGGCTGTGGCATTTGCTTTTGCTCATGAGGTAGAAAACCTACAACCACCATATTGCACTGTGCCAGTAAACGCTCCCGCTGGTGGGTGATATAATGTGAGCATAGCCACTTTGACATAGGAAACAATATGGCGGCCGACTGGTAACAAGCAATCTCGAAGTACAGTTAAACAATTAATTCGAATATGTTTCTGAAAACAATTTAAAGCCATAGTTGGTAATGTTGGAGAGCTAGCAAGATTTGAAAGCGGCACCTCCTCTAAACTCCACCCCCTGCTCCCCCTCCCGTCAGTGCTCCGTCCAAAGCCACGAGCCCAGACATGCCTGAACGCGCATCCTGCAGTCAGCAGAGCAGAGGAGAGCCGAGTAAAATAACAAATCCCCCAAAGCAAACAAATAATTACCTGTCCAACAGAAAGACAGCAACCTCTGCATCACTTTTCAGGCCCTTCAGCTCCCTCAGTTGTCTCTACCGTTCAAAAGCTGGACTGCTGTTGATGTCTGGTTTGTCCTCTCACTTTATCCAAAGCCTTTTTCGTCGCAGCCTTTTTGCCTCTGACTTTCTTTTCTCAGCTTGTTTAGTGGGGTGAGCCGTTACAAGTAACACTGGAAGTGGTACTTTTGGCTGCATTTTCTCTGCCATTGTGCAGCAAACTCCTGCTTACTCGGTATTTCTGCTGAGGAGTGTGCTGAATATTTCCGGCAACGGTGACATGTGATGAGTGCGCGCAGGGAGGAGGGAGGGAGGGACGGAGGGGGGCTCAGGCAATACGAGACATGAAGGCATCTGATTGGTTCTTTCCATTCGCACCGAATGGCAGGGATTGGTCAGAGTTTTTACAGGCCTGCAGCTGCCACAGAGGTCTGATTTTTTTCATTCCTTTTTCTCAACACATTATGTATTGACTACTCTCAGGATGGAAGGACCATTTCACCCAGTATAACAAAAAGTGTTTCTGAACAGGATTACCAACTATGGCATTAAGGCCTTAGCACACTGAGTCTATTTTTTTGTCAGAAATTGTCTCGCATCTAAAAATAAATATGACCTCACGTTGTGTCAGTCATGTTTGCACACTGAGTCCAAAACTTTCATCCGTCATTAAACTATTTGGAACAGGTTCGAGTTTCTGTATTTTTTGCATCCGTCAGAGCCTTCAGAGACGTTTGACCAAGAATCAGTGATGAAAATGTGGCAGCAGGATGCAGCCGTGACAAGACAGAGGAACAGGGTGCACAGAATCATTTCATAACTCAGCAGCTCATGTTCAACAGGTCAGATAGTAATTTTCAGGTGGATGATGAAGAAGAGGAGGAGCATGTGGACCACATACAGAATGTGGAGATAGACAGGGAGGACAGCTCCACCCCTTCAGCTGTGATGCCAAATGCAAGACAGGGAGGGAGTGGTGACAAACAGATCCGATTATCTCTGTATTTTTAACCTCTATTTTTACAATACAGGAACACTTCCTGTTCACAAACTCTCATATTACAGCCAAACAGTGCACTAAAATATGTTTCTGAAGACATTTTAGGCGAGCAGTAGGCAATACAGTAACAGAATCTTGGTTTATATATGATCACCACTGCCTAGTTTTACCGCTTGATCCAAGTTTGGGTGAGAAAGAGGGAGAGGGGCGTCTCGCTCTCGATTTACTTATGTACTCTTTGTGTCTGGGTGGCGGGCATACTAACATTTTGAAGTATAATCTGTAGATAAAGCAACAGCACTAAAAGCCAGTGAGAATCTGCAGAATGATGCGTTTCACATCATCCAGCAGATTTCAGCTTGGACATGAGCAGAGACATGTGGCTTAGAAGGATGGAGGTCTACAACAGTTCATTTACACATGGGACACACACTGTGATGATATAGAGCTGTAATGCCATACGGTTATAAAACTAGTGGCAGGACATTCTACTGCATTAGTTCAGATTTTGTCTCGCCAACAGTTTTTGGGCATACAATAAGTGACCACATATTGTCATATTTACTGCCCTCAGCTGCGGTGCATTGGTGTGAAAGCCGCAGCAGTGAAAAAGACAAGCAGGAACAACTGAAACAGGCCCACGCTGCTCAGATCAGAGCCCTGCAAGATGAGCACAGAAGACAACAGGAAGAACTACTGCAGGTGAGACAATAAAGACACAGATTGTTGGTATAACTGGGTGAATAATTACATGGTATTGAAATTACAGATGTTTAAATGTGTGAAGTAAATAAAATAGGAGGCAGGTGTCTATTGCTGCTTTTCTGTTTTATCTGATAGTACAGATTTAATCTTAATCTCTTTAGGCTCATTAGTGTTAATTGAGCTTGTACATTTCGGTATGTACTGTACTCAGAGCAGCTTACAAGACAGTCTTGCAGAAAGATAACATATGATACCTAACTAGTTGACATCAAGCATGGTGCACCTTTCTTTTTCGTCACAAAGCTAATATGCATTGTGCAGCAATAATTATCAGGCTTTGTTTATGGTATAATATCTCTTACAAAAATATTTTTCTATTATAAGAAAGCTTAAAAATTCTATAAATGTAGTTTCACTTCCATTTATTTATTTATTTTTCTGTTACAGGATAAGTCTGGCAGTATTTTATTTATTTTATATTTTTCAAATTATAATGAAATACCTCTTTACTAACAAGTATCAGCTTTGTGGCCAAAGCCTGATAAAGCTGTTTGAGATATGGGCTATAGATCTCCACTCTTTTCCAAAAACTAGTCTATACCACATACTTGCTGCCAAAAACTTACTTGCGTATGCGTACCAAATCTGTGGCTAAAAATCAGGTTATCTGTATGCTATGTAATCATTTTATTTATAAGGGGTTTTAATATTGTTTTAATTGCCAAACTAACATGAGTTTTATGTTATTTTATTCATTTTTTATTTTTGTGTATGTGGTTGGGGCTGTCAGTAGATGTTATATACCTATAAGCTACAAGTGGGACTGGTGCAACAGTAGAGTGTGCATACAGGAAGTTAAGTGGTTATTTATAATGCAAAAAATTATTGTTATATACAGCTTGGAGGCACTGACGAAATGTGATATAGATGTCAATTAATTTATATACTTTATGAGTAATTGCAGGCCTTTTTCGTCCTTGCTGGTTATATCCTTTGACGGGTGTGAAAAAGCTATTAACTTGCATGCTGTGTGGTATGAAAAGGTCTTAAACTGCTGAAATTTAATTTGATGAACACCACAGAAGTCCTGAAAATAGTCCCCAGCAAATAAACTATTTACTGCAATATGAGTAATGTTTGCTAAGAGAAGGGTCCCTAGCTGTTGAACGAAGTTATTTAGCCTTTTTAATAACCAGGTTTACAGCTGTGGGTGCTGTGTGGATGGAGATGACAGGAAATGAGGAAGAGAGAGATGCAACAAAGGTCCCCAGCCAAAGTTGATTTGAAAACGTTGCGGTTCTTGGTCACTGTCTTAATCCCTAAGATACAAGGGAGCCCCATGAGATATGTTGACAGTAGGGAAAGTATATCATAATGCCAGCTCTACCCTTTAAGTCTTCTCTTGACTTATCATGCAGTTGTATCCCCTACCCTGAGCGTCACAAGAAACCACAAGAAATAAAAGTCTAAACGTGGTTCAAACACAGTCACATTGATATTTCCTCCATCTCATTGGTCGGCATCTTGCATTAAATTGCATCACCTATTGCTGTACAGATCTGGCACTACGTAATTCCTGTACAGCCACCATAACTCACTCCAGCGAGGCTTCTGACTCCACCCAAAGTCACCTACGATAAATTAAAAAAATTAATGCCTTTCCATCTTTTTAAAACGGGAATAGACTTTGAGAGTTTCCAACCAATTCACTAAGCTGTGATATAACATTGACCCTAAACGTTCTCTGGAAACTGGAGGCAGACCTTTAAAAGGCTCTGGCACTGGTCCATATGTGGGCGCACAGACACACATGCTGTCTCCCTACCTGTTAGAGCGTGCTTCTGGAGACCGGGGTCGTGGGCAGACTACAGACATCTGCTCATTACAAGAGACCTTCAGACTCTCCCCAGTTAAAAAAAAAACACACACACACAGGGATTCTACCATAAATGTTTCATTACATCCCTAAGAGGCGAGCTGGCATGGTCGCCTGTGTCTGTGTGTGTGTGTGTGTGTGTGTGTGTGTGTGTGTGTGCGCGCGTGTCTCTGTGTGTGTGTGCACGTGCAGGACTTCAAGGACGCCTGCTGTTCTCTGGCAGCCAGTTCTTGTGTCTTCAGCTTGTGTCTGTATTTGTTCTTGGCCACTGTCCTTGCCCTATTAATCACAGTCTCTGTTTAATTTATGTATCCTTAACAACAATATAATTAACATAAGCTGTTTTTAAAAAAAAACAAGGACTTCTTTTTCGACTCCCCTCTGTCCTTCCATCATTTGTGGTGTGATGAGAGAGCGAGCTGGCTGGACTCTGTGGTAGAGGGAGGAGGGGACCGAGGGAATTGACACAGAAAGGGAAAGGATAATTTGTTTAATTCATGAGCGTCTGTAGTTAAGTGCCAGATCGTCCCGTCGAGTGCCACCGCTAATGGTCCCTTCCCCTTCCTCCTCTTTTTTTCCCCCTTCTCTCCTCGCATCCCTTGCTTTGTTTTGTCTCATACCTCCTCCGACGTCGTTTTTACTCTCTGGCTGTATTAATTTTCTCCATCTCTCCTGTCTCATCATCCCCGTCATCCCTCTCCTCCTCCTCTGCTCCCTCTCTCATCTCATCCCTCTTGCCTCTGTGCCCCATCTCTCCCCTTCTGTCTCTTTCTCTCTACCCTCAATTAATTTCTTCCTCCTGCCTCATTTGCTGTCCTTTCCAATTCAATATTTTCCAACCTTGCCTGCTCCCAAATGCACGCATGCGTGTCTACACACACACGCACACGTGCACGTCTCCTCCTATTCCTTCCCTCCACCCTAATGTCTGTTTCTCCTGTCTGTCTCTCTCTCAGGCGTTGGCAGTGCGTTACCGTCTCCTCCAGAGCGTGTCCTTCCCTTGCTCCATGTCAAGCTCACATCACGGGGACACGTTGACCTTTTCTACTCTTGCACAGGTATCACCATCACATTTGTTGACTAATGTCAGTCAGTGATGCGAAAAGGCTTGTCCTGCTTATCCTTGTACCCACGATATTTTTTTCATCGACAGTTAGCCGACACACTCAGGTGAAACAAATACTTCCCCCTCTATGTCTTAATCCTTATCAGCAAACCCTCGTCTCTGTTATTGCTCTCTAATATGTATTCAAGTGCGGCAGCTTAGCTTCAGTTACACTATAGTTGTTCAACAAACATGTCCCTTTAATGCAACAGCTTCAGAATCAACAAGTGAGTGACACATTATTATTCTGCTTATTATTCCCTATTATAATGATGAGTCCACTTGCGTTGATGTGCTAAACAGATGCCAACCAAAAGACCTTGAGAATCTGCGTGGGAAATTAATTGGTTGTCATTGATGGAATTAGCATTCTCCTCTCTCTTCCCCTCTGGTCCTCATTATTCACCCCTCTCATCGCTCGTTCTCCCCTCTTCCTCCTCTTCCTCAGCCCTCCAGTCCACTCTCAGAGTGCTACCGCCCCCTGCTGTTGGCAGCCGCGAAAGGCTTTCTAGCTCGCAGGCTGCTGAAGACGGAGAGAGTGGCGCAGCTGGTGCGCACCGTCAGGGTGAGTAGAGACAGTGGTGTCACGTCTGTCTCAAGAAGCACTCTTATTTTCATACAATGATAAAAACAGATACATATTACATCTGTATGTGTGTTTGCACATCTAGGACACACATCAGTTCCTGCAGGCCCTCCAGCAGCAGAGCCCCGGCAGAGGCGAGCTCTGTAGCAGGCAGGACCTTTTATTGCAGGAGAGAGTCGCTCTGCAGGTATTAAAGCAAACACGTGTCGTAAACATCTGTTAACCTTTCTCCTCTTCTCCGCTACACTGCCATCTGAGCAATTATTCCCTCCATTAGCAGTTAGCACAACAGATACTGTGATTACACACATCCATTCAAGCCATCGTCTGCTCTGTAATTGTTTCCCCCTCCAGCTGCGCGCCGCACGTTACGAGATCCACGACATATTCTTCAGCCTGTCAGCCGGAGAGAGGATGCAGCTGATCAGCTGGGACAGAGAGCTGGTCAGGGAGCGAGAGCTCAGACGAGAGGTAACCTTTTCAGAGGCTGTGAGTGAGCTGTGGGGGGAAGTCCTGCAGTGGTAAGGTTAGGGCTGACTGTTAGATTGAAACACTGGCATCGCAGCCAGGTGTGAAACAGTGTGACGGTGCACCGCTGGGCCAAAAATAAACACTGCACAGAAATATCAGGATTTAATTACAGCTACTCTGGTCCAGGTCTGATTATTCAAATTCAGAATACCATTATGCTTTTACTACTATCCAGACCTTTCAGGGTATAAACACTTCACACTGCTTCATGATGAGCCTGGTGGATAAATAACACTGCTGCTTTATATTTCCCAGCGCAGTACTTATGGTTTTGATCTTATTTCTTAAAGTACGCAGACAGGACTGAAATATTGATTCTGGTCTGTTTTAGTGTACACTTCCTCTCTATTGATACAGGTTGTGAGTATTATAATACACCTTATAGGTAGTGCAAAGACTAATCTATTATGTGTGTGTGTGTGTGTGTGTGTGTGTGTGTGTGTGTGTGTGTGTGGTTTAGAGTGGACACACAGGGCATCCCAAAAGAAAGAGCTCTCTGTCAACTGCAACACAGAAATCACTGGAGAGGAAGAGAGGCATGATGTGAGTTTTCACTGGATCAGTACTGCTTTCTTTTGTCTTTTGTCTTTAGATCTCTGGATAACTCAAGTGTTTTATGTGTGTAAGTGGCTGCATGTTACTTTAATACAATCAAAATCCAAGTAAAATGCACATGAGCAAACTCAGAGTTAAAATTGGTGCCTCCACACTAATAAAAACTTGTGGTGCGTTCAAATACCAGCACTACCACACTATTCAGTGTGCCAGAAAAAGATTTAGTGTGTCCCAATACATAGTATGTCAATTGTAGTTTACCAAAAAGACCCTGATGTTCTGCTGCATGCGGTCACATTTTGCAGTATGCAAGGCAGCATGCTTTTCTGGCTATTCTGATCCACAATCTGCACAGCAGAGGATACATCACATCGACTGAGCCACACACAGATGACAGCTCACTGACAGCTGACAGAAGTCACAAAAACTGTCATAGAGATAACCAATAACAACAAAAGGACATAACTATTAAAATAATGACAGAGAAATGCATATCTGATTTTACTGTGAATATAATACTTCATGTTAGAGTCTACAGTAACTACATACATTGCAAAGTAGCAACAGCAGAGCTCTCCGAATCGTCCGTCTGGTGATCTTGGAGAGTGGCGTTTTATTGTACCTCCAAAGTAACTAAATGGTAAATGGACTGTATTGTATAGAGTGTCTCTAGTCATCCGACCACTTAAAGTGCTTTTATTTTAACACTATGAGTCACATTCACCCATTCACACACTAGTGGCCGAGGCTACCATACAAGGTGCCACCTGCTACTCAGTTTTGAACACACTCACACACCGATGGAACAGCCATTGGGAGCAATGTGGGGTTCAGTATCTTGCTCAAGGATACTTTGACATGTGGACAGACTATTGCACATCTGTCGATTTTTTTGGGGGGAAATTTTTCCTTATCTGCAGTGAGGGTCCAAGGACCAAGTGTCATATGTTTCATGAAGACGTTTCACCTCTCATCCAAGAGGCTTCTTCAGTTCTGAAAGTTCTGAGAACTGAAGAAGCTTCTTGGATGAGAGGTGAAACGTCTTCATGAATCTCAAGCAAGTCCAGTTGCCCAGGATATAGCACTTATGATTACCATGACCTGGATGACTGAGAATCTTCACCAGCAGTGTTGTGTTATTTTTACTGTAGCTGCGCTACGGACTGTAACAGATATTAGGGCATGAGGGCCAAAGTTGGAGGAGCTATATTATGACAAAGTACTATGTCCCAACTGTATGCATACTTCAGAGTGTAGGGATGCTTCATGTTGAAATGTTACTTGCTGCACTTGATTAAAAGCCATTACTATAACCATGTGCTCCAGATCCCACAGTCACAGGACAGTATAGACCAAACCTATGAAAACATTAAAAATCTGAACAACTTTTATCAGCAGATTTAGCTCATATATGTTTTAATGCGATCACACATCTTTCAGAAGTTTTCCGTAATGATGCAGCCAGCTCAAAAAAATAGCACTGTTCAGCTTAAATCTTTTAATGAATTGAAAATCTCTCACTACAGGCCTTTTTCAACAAGCAGTACTTTTGTCAGTGGCTAAAACCTGTCGTCTCTTCCCTCCAGGATCCAGAAAAAGGCAGCAGAGAGGCACAAGGGAGTCGTGATGAGGACTGGACACAATACGGGATTCTCTGCCGAGCAGCCGCTGGAAACCAAACGAGGACAGTTCAGAGCAAATCCTCAGAGGGTCCCCAAGAGCACTTACTCCTCCAGACCCCGATGACACTCTCCTAATTGGCCCCAGTGAGGTCTCCTAATAAGGCCTCTAGCGATCACATAAATATTGTATAACTAATCATTTGAGAGTTTCCAAATCCAAATTTGACACGAAGCGATGCCTGTTGCTGACGAATATATCATTGAATTTCATATCTCGTGTGCTGTGCGATTTTTTATTTTATTTTTTTTACACCCTGCGACCAGGGTATAATATAGTGATGACAGTTCCACTCTTCCACCACAGAGTAGTTTGACATTGAGTGGATTCTCAGGTGGGGATGAAACATGACTGCAGCTGCTTTGTCAGTAATAGGAATTCTTTTCCAGGTCTGCTTCCAGTATTTTTCACTATTGTCAGTGTACTGATGCACAAGTGGGACAAATGTTGAGTTAGCAAAAAAAAACACTTTGCTCTGTGCACTGTGCCTGAAAGATGCTGAGTTTATGACTCAGCAGACATTATGACATGTCGTAGCAGGAAAAGTACACGTGTAACGAACAACACTAATGACAGCTCCATTAAATTTAGATATTCCAGTAAGTGGTTCTCAACCCAGGTCATAAGGGGATTAGCAGAGGAAAAAATAAATATAGTAAATGCGACACAAATAGACTCTCTGGTGAAATGTTGGATCATTTTAACTCCTGCTAAAAAGTATTCAAATAAATCAAGGAGGAAGAGTTACTCTTTGGCAGACCGTTTATAACTTGTAAGACATGCAACCTGTAACCAGGCGTTACAAATGGACATTGCTTTGTTTTAAGGGGTGACATGTTACAAAGAAAGCATGTACAAAGCCGTGCTCATAAGCCAGCATGCACAATATCAGATACAAACACCTAACTGGAATACAGCCATGGTCATACTGCTATATGTCAAAATGTCTCCTGGCAAAAAGGGTCTGTTAACCAGGTAATTAGTCCAGCTGTTTTGCGTGTCAGTGTTTTTCCAGCTGTCCAATGTTAAATCTCTGCTTTTTAGGCTGGACTTCTGAAGTATTTCCTTCAAATGTATGTGCCTAGTTCATTGCAACCATAAACACACTATCCTCAGATGTATTAGCACATATTGAGATCTGCTAGTATAATATTTGCTGGTATATTTTTTTAGGACAGTGGTGTTTGCTTCTATAGAAATGTTAATATCCAGCTCCAGATCTGTGTGTTATTGCTAATACTTGAATGATGTTACTCCTAAGTGTTGCCTTAAATATCTTTCCTAGTGTATTGGGATCACGTGTCAGCCAAAACACTTGTAAACCTTTGGATTTTTGTATTCTTGGGAACTTTGGACCTGTTTTATATGTTATTTATATGTATTTTGTTAGTAATAAATGTTTCTTAACACTTAAAAGTAGCTGTGAAGTTTGTGAAAGCTGAGATTGTATTAAAAACATTTGTACAGACTCCGAGCAGCAGGGGGCGCTGCTGGCTGTCTGCTCTCATCGTTACACGGACAACATCCGGTCTGGCTGTCGTTGGTCGCTGGCGCTATGAGCAGTGTTTTGAATAGAAAGCTACCTCAGCTGATTTAAAAACAGGATGGAAGAGGAGGCAGACACCGGTGTTTCTTCGCGGGCCGAGAGGAAAGCGTCGGAAAGAGCCAAAATACTCCAACGAGAGCGCGAGAGGCAGATCTTCACACTGGTAAGACGAGGCAGCAGCTCATTTAAAGCCTGTTTCTCCGGCTAGCACCGAGCTAGCATGCTAAAGCAGCAGTTCTCTGTGTATGTAGTGTTTCTCAGCCGGTGAGTCTGACCGGGTTTCTGTTACCTGAAGGTTGGCCGGGTCCTGAAGAAACCGGAGGCTGAGCGGTCGGAGGAGGAGGCCTCAGTGTTACAGCTGCACAGAGAGACTGTGGAGGAGCTCTGCAAGAGACAGGTCCGCAGGAATGTGCTCAAGAGGAAGCAGGAGGAGGTGAGACTGCCAGGGCCTCTGGGTGTTAGCTACTGAGATAACTGACAGGTGGGATGGCACCTGTTTAGGGTTAGACTGTGAAAGATGATGTATGAGGACAGATATATTTATCGACAGTGTTGTAAATTGTAGTCTGAGGACACACCGATGAATACAGCTCACCTTTGGTGTAACTACAGGTAAAGACAGGTAAAGTAGGAGGCAGGTCCTCACAGTGGCTTACACTGATGCCATGAGGTTGCTGTTTCAGGTTCCCAGATGGTATAGTGCTAGTCAGCTGTTTGTGTCCTCTAGTGTTCCTACATCTGAGGCACTTTTCAGATATCTCATACAGTTTTATGTGTCGCTTTGATGATTCAGGGAACAGCATTAAAGAGACTTTCAGTGCTCATCCAGACTCAGAAAACACAAGATAGCCTCAATATGAATGGCCTTGTTTTTAAAAAAAAAAATTGAATGATGAGTTTTGGGTTTTATTTTGTATGTCTTGCATGTCCTTTTTCTTTTTTGTTATGGACTTTCTTGTGAGTCTGGAGTAAAGTTTATGATATATATTTTAAAAGATAATAATAACAAAGATTGGAGACGGTTGAATGACAAAAGCCAGACAGGTTATTTTAGTGATTTCCCCTGGACAAGCCAAAAAATGAACCATGACCGAACATTACCCGACACACCCCCGCTTTTCTGTGAATCACTTGGTTTGTAGAAATTTAAATTAAAGGTAACAATACTTAAATTAAGAAGTCCAGTGTGTTATTTCCATGTTCTAGGAAAGTTCAATCCATATTTGTGAACATGAGCCACTCTCCCTCAAAGTCAGAAACTAGAAGAGTAAGCCTCAAACCTGTGATGTTATAGCGTAAAAGTCTGGAGCTGCTCCATAGACAGTATAAATGGAGACTGATTTTGTGGACCCAATAAATGTTTTTTGTTACACCCAAATTAGCTTTAATCTATTGTAGTGTTCTCAGTTCTGAAACCAAAAACGTACCCAAATACACAGAAAATCCCTCCTGGGTGCTCTCAGTGTCATCTACAATATCTTCCCCTTTGGATTTGGGAGAGAGTTATTCATGTTTACTACTATTTTTAGATTGTCTTATTCCAGAGGAACAACATGTTTGAGTTTTGAAAATTGAGTGTAGATCCCCTCTAACACAAAATAATTTACTAATATGTACACTGTGAACAGAATATTAAACTGGAAGTCAAACAGAATTATGACACAGGGTCACCACGCAAAACATTGGCTCTTGAGGTAAAATGATAATGAAGGGCCAACATTTTCTTGTCCCGTTTTGTTTCAGCAGTTGCATCTGATAATAATTGAGTCAGCAGTGTGTTGACAAAAACTAAAAACATCTTATTTCTCCTGTACCATCTGCAGGTGTTTGATGATGCTGATGAGCTGAAGAGTAAAGTCAGGCAGCTGGCCGTGGCAGTCAAACAAGCAAAACACCTGGTGGTTTACACCGGAGCCGGTATCAGTACGGTACGCCAAACTCTCCATCTTCAGTTTCCTTTTTAAACCTTCACAGGACTGATGATGTCTTTCCTTTCAGGCAGCTTCCATCCCAGACTACAGGGGCCCCAATGGGGTGTGGACACAGCTACAGAAGGGACGGACAGTCAGGTGAGATATGTAGTCTTTGCACAGATCTGATTTTTGCTGCATTTTGTTTTGAAGTGCCTTAAAGTCCAACTGCTATTATCATTCTTGTTTCTCTTTATAAATAGTTCATCTGACCTGAGTAAAGCTGAGCCGACCCTCACACACATGTGCATAAGGATGCTACACAAGGAACAGCTGGTATTTGAGACCTTGATAAAGAACTTATACTGGTAGATGTTTCATTTTTATCTATGCATGCTGGTATTTACACATACTGTGTGTGTTTGTCTCTAAAGGTACAGCATGTTGTTTCTCAGAACTGTGATGGACTTCACTTGCGTAGCGGTCTACCCAGACATGCCCTGTCTGAGCTCCATGGAAACATGTTCATTGAGGTGAGACACACTCATGCGCATAATAATCCTCAGTCTTTTATTGTTTCAGTCGCTGACTCACGCACACAGCTGTTGTCCTCAGCTTGTTTTTTCTAATTAGTCATAAATAAAAGAATCTCACCTCCTGGAAAGATGATGTCTGGATATTTTTAAACACATCAGTCTGAAGTGCTGACTCCCTCAGCAGGATTCAGTACTGATGAACAAGAAACAGCCTTTGTTTGATGGATCAGTATTGGCTATATAAAGTCTGTTTCTTTGTTTGTTGTGGGTACACAAGCTGTCAAAAACATCCCATCATGCTCAGCACTGCACAGCAATGAGAGCAAATAAACTGTAGAGTGCACACATAGCAAATAAACAGCAGCCAGCGGTTTTAATCTATAATATGACGACATGCTTCAGTGAGACACACAAGCAGAGCTGCTTTGGCTTTGTGTCTGTGTCACTGACAGGATATCTCTACATACAGACTGTAGAGGTGAAAATCGGTGCCTGAAATTGGGCCTGTAGGCTCCCGACCTTGTCCTCCACGTAACTTCTCAGTTGTCCTCTGATTTTGGTCTGGTACCTTGGATTCTACTAAGTAATATTCAAAGAAACACTGGAAACAGGCAGAGTCCGATGCAATCGAGTTTAATGTGTTCACAGGCTTTAACACATGCAACTCATCGAGTCAAGCCCCGGGACTGGACTGAAAAACAGCTCTTAGTGCGTCTGCTTTTATGCTGGTGGAGACTGGAGAAAGTCTCCACCTTCTTTCGCTAATCCATCCCACTTCAATGCAAAGCTATTGGTGGCGACCTTTTTCTTTTTGTCCAATCGTGAACGGGCCCGGTTTTAATGGTGTATCAGTTTCGTTTTGAGTTTTTGAAGTCCCCAAATTTCCCACCCTTAGCTTTGGCTTTGCTTTCACTTTATTTTTTAAAAAACACGTGAGTTTTAGGGACTTTCTTTATGCAGTCCCGTGTGCTCTTTTACAATACAGACCTTTAAATGTGTGTTAGGTAATACAAGCATTTGAGTGTGTGTGTTTTCATTATACAGAACATGGTGTGTTATATGTGTGTTCTTTTAGTGTGGATACAATATCAACTCATAACTTTGTATTATGCATCTCAATCAGTCTCTTAACCCTTTTACCTTGTTTCTCAATCAACTTATGCAATATAACACTTTTGCTTGATTAGGGATTAACTCTTTACACTACAAGACACACAATGCTGTTACATGCCAAAGAAACTACATTTCTGAGATGTGTTTTGGTTATTTGTCCTGTCAAACTGTTCTCCAAACAAAGTAAGTTACTCTGACACGCTGTGTTTTATCTCTAGGTGTGTACGTCCTGTTCCCCGGTCAGGGAGTACGTGCGTTTATTTGACGTGACAGAGCGGACATCGCTGCACCGACACGGGACAGGCCGCAGATGCAGCCACTGTGGTGGAGAACTCAGGGACACCATAGTGCACTTCGGGGAACGTGGGACCCTGGAGCAACCTCTCAACTGGAAGGGAGCTGCTGAGGCTGCAGAGAGGGCGGATGTTATCCTCTGCTTAGGCTCCAGCCTGAAGGTATGGTTTAATAAAAAACAGTTTGGTTATCTGAAAAATAATAGCATGTGAACACATTCAGTGACATGTCATTTGATATATATATATATATATGTATATATGTATATATATATATATATATGTATATGTATATGTATATATATA